>NW_027193329.1:0-109454 GCF_032444005.1 Ranitomeya imitator | reverse complement strand
CGCCTCATTTTTCAAGCAGAAAATTGAGAACATCAGAGACAATTTTAGTAAACAACCCCCAGAACCCTTCCTCCCAACTACCCAGCCCTCCACCTCCAAAACCAACTTCTCCACCATTACAGAAGACGGACTCTCCACTCTACTCTCAAGATCGCATCTCACCACCTGTGCACTTGACCCACTCCCATCCCACTTCATCCCAAACCTCACCACAGTCTTCATCCCAACCCTAACCCATCTCTTTAACCTATCACTAACAACTGGCATTTTCCCCTCAAGCTTTAAACATGCCACAATCACACCTATCCTCAAAAAGCCCTCTCTTGACCCATCCTCTGTATCTAGCTATCGCCCTATATCACTTCTCCCCTTTGCCTCAAAACTACTGGAACAACATGTCCATATTGAACTGTCCTCCCATCTATCTTCCTGCTCCTTCTTCGACCGCTTTCAATCAGGCTTCCGGTCACACCACTCCACTGAAACTGCCCTAACTAAGGTCACCAATGACCTATTAACCGCCAAGAGCAAGCGACACTACTCTGTCCTCCTCCTCCTGGACCTGTCCTCTGCCTTTGACACAGTGGACCATTCCCTGCTGCTGCAGACCCTCTCATCCCTTGGCATCACAGAATTGGCCCTATCCTGGATCTCATCATACCTAACTGACCGTACATTCAGCGTCTCCCACTCACACACCACCTCCTCACCTCGCCCCCTATCTGTCGGAGTCCCGCAAGGCTCAGTTCTAGGACCCCTGCTCTTCTCCATCTACACCTTTGGCCTGGGACAGCTCATAGAATCTCACGGCTTTCAGTATCATCTCTATGCTGACGACACACAGATCTACATCTCTGGACCAGATATCACCTCCCTACTAACCAGAATCCCTCAATGTCTGTCTGCTATTTCATCCTTCTTCTCCACTAGATTTCTAAAACTTAACATGGACAAAACAGAATTCATCATCTTTCCCCCATCTCACGCGATCTCCCCAACGAACCTATCCATTACAGTAAACGGCTGCCCACTCTCCCCAGTCCCACAAGCCCGCTGTCTTGGGGTAATCCTTGACACTGATCTCTCCTTTAAACCACATATCCAAACCCTTTCCACTTCCTGCCGCCTCCAACTCAAAAATATTTCACGGATCCGCACATTCCTAAACCAAGAATCTGCAAAAACCCTAGTCCATGCCCTCATCATCTCCCGCCTTGACTACTGTAACCTCCTGCTCTGTGGCCTCCCCTCTAACACTCTTGCACCCCTCCAATCTATTCTAAACTCTGCTGCCCGACTAATCCACCTGTCCCCCCGCTATTCCCCGGCCTCTCCCCTCTGTCAATCCCTGCACTGGCTCCCCATCACCCAGAGACTCCAGTACAAAAGCCTAACCATGACATATAAAGCCATCCACAACCTGTCTCCTCCATACATCTGTGACCTCGTCTCCCGGTACTTTCCTGCACGCAACCTCCGATCCTCACAAGATCTCCTTCTCTACTCCCCTATTATCTCCTCTTCCCACAATCGCATACAAGATTTCTCTCGTGCATCCCCCCTACTCTGGAATGCTCTACCACAACATATCAGACTCTCGCCTACCATCGAAACCTTCAAAAAGAACCTGAAGACCCACCTCTTCCGACAAGCCTACAACCTGCAGTAACCACCGATTGACCAAACCGCTGCACGGCCAGCTCTACCCTCACCTACTGTATCCTCACCCATCCCTTGTAGATTGTGAGCCCTCGCGGGCAGGGTCCTCTCTCCTCCTGTACCAGTTGTGACTTGTATTTTTCAAGATTATTGTACTTGTTTTATTATGTATACCCCTCCTCACATGTAAAGCGCCATGGAATAAATGGCGCTATAATAATAAATAATAATAATAATAATAATAATAATAATCTCCTATACTAATAGAGCCACATGCTCACCGGTTTGCCACATGATGTAGGCCTATGGACTGAACAAGAAACCACCAAAAATTTTAACCAGTCATCGTTCTCACAACACTGAGGACCAGTCATTCGAAATGACTTCTCCATGCATTTTATGCATTGGTAAAAGCACTATGATGAAAAGTGTGATATGTTTTCAGGTATCTCCTATACTAATAGAGCCACATGCTCACCGGTTTGCCACATGATGTAGGCCTATGGACTGAACAAGAAACCACCAAAAATTTTAACCAGTCATCGTTCTCACAACACTGAGGACCAGTCATTCGAAATGACTTCTCCATGCATTTTATGCATTGGTAAAAGCACTATGATGAAAAGTGTGATATGTTTTCAGGTATCTCCTATACTAATAGAGCCACATGCTCACCGGTTTGCCACATGATGTAGGCCTATGGACTGAACAAGAAACCACCAAAAATTTTAACCAGTCATCGTTCTCACAACACTGAGGACCAGTCATTCGAAATGACTTCTCCATGCATTTTATGCATTGGTAAAAGCACTATGATGAAAAGTGTGATATGCTTTCAGGTATCTCCTATACTAATAGAGCCACATGCTCACCGGTTTGCCACATGATGTAGGCCTATGGACTGAACAAGAAACCACCAAAAATTTTAACCAGTCATCGTTCTCACAACACTGAGGACCAGTCATTCGAAATGACTTCTCCATGCATTTTATGCATTGGTAAAAGCACTATGATGAAAAGTGTGATATGTTTTCAGGTATCTCCTATACTAATAGAGCCACATGCTCACCGGTTTGCCACATGATGTAGGCCTATGGACTGAACAAGAAACCACCAAAAATTTTAACCAGTCATCGTTCTCACAACACTGAGGACCAGTCATTCGAAATGACTTCTCCATGCATTTTATGCATTGGTAAAAGCACTATGATGAAAAGTGTGATATGTTTTCAGGTATCTCCTATACTAATAGAGCCACATGCTCACCGGTTTGCCACATGATGTAGGCCTATGGACTGAACAAGAAACCACCAAAAATTTTAACCAGTCATCGTTCTCACAACACTGAGGACCAGTCATTCGAAATGACTTCTCCATGCATTTTATACATTGGTAAAAGCACTATGATAAAAAGTGTGATATGTTTTCAGGTATCTCCTATACTAATAGAGCCACATGCTCACCGGTTTGCCACATGATGTAGGCCTATGGACTGAACAAGAAACCACCAAAAATTTTAACCAGTCATCGTACTCACAACACTGAGGACCAGTCATTCGAAATGACTTCTCCATGCATTTTATGCATTGGTAAAAGCACTATGATGAAAAGTGTGATGTTTTCAGGTATCTCCTATACTAATAGAGCCACATGCTCACCGGTTTGCCACATGATGTAGGCCTATGGACTGAACAAGAAACCACCAAAAATTTTAACCAGTCATCGTTCTCACAACACTGAGGACCAGTCATTCGAAATGACTTCTCCATGCATTTTATGCATTGGTAAAAGCACTATGATGAAAAGTGTGATGTTTTCAGGTATCTCCTATACTAATAGAGCCACATGCTCACCGGTTTGCCACATGATGTAGGCCTATGGACTGAACAAGAAACCACCAAAAATTTTAACCAGTCATCGTTCTCACAACACTGAGGACCAGTCATTCGAAATGACTTCTCCATGCATTTTATGCATTGGTAAAAGCACTATGATGAAAAGTGTGATATGTTTTCAGGTATCTCCTATACTAATAGAGCCACATGCTCACCGGTTTGCCACATGATGTAGGCCTATGGACTGAACAAGAAACCACCAAAATTTTTAACCAGTCATCGTTCTCACAACACTGAGGACCAGTCATTCGAAATGACTTCTCCATGCATTTTATGCATTGGTAAAAGCACTATGATGAAAAGTGTGATATGTTTTCAGTTATCTCCTATACTAATAGAGCCACATGCTCACCGGTTTACCACATGATGTAGCCATGGACTGAACAAGAAACCACCAAAAATTTTAAACCAGTCATCGTTCTCACAACACTGAGGACCAGTCATTCGAAATGACTTCTCCATGCATTTTATGCATTGGTAAAAGCACTATGATGAAAAGTGTGATATGTTTTCAGGTATCTCCTATACTAATAGAGTCACATGCTCACCGGTTGCCACATGATGTAGGCCCATGGACTGAACAAGAAAACCACCAAAAATTTTAACCAGTCATCGTTCTCACAACACTGAGGACCAGTCATTCGAAATGACTTCTCCATGCATTTTATGCATTGGTAAAAGCACTATGATGAAAAGTGTGATATGTTTTCAGGTATCTCCTATACTAATAGAGCCACATGCTCACCGGTTTGCCACATGATGTAGGCCTATGGACTGAACAAGAAACCACCAAAAATTTTAACCAGTCATCGTTCTCACAACACTGAGGACCAGTCATTCGAAATGACTTCTCCATGCATTTTATGGCATTGGTAAAAGCACTATGATGAAAAGTGTGATATGTTTTCAGGTATCTCCTATACTAATAGAGCCACATGCTCACCGGTTTGCCACATGATGTAGGCCTATGGACTGAACAAGAAACCACCAAAAATTTTAACCAGTCATCGTTCTCACAACACTGAGGACCAGTCATTCGAAATGACTTCTCCATGCATTTTATGCATTGGTAAAAGCACTATGATGAAAAGTGTGATATGTTTTCAGGTATCTCCTATACTAATAGAGCCACATGCTCACCGGTTTGCCACATGATGTAGGCCTATGGACTGAACAAGAAACCACCAAAAATTTTAACCAGTCATCGTTCTCACAACACTGAGGACCAGTCATTCGAAATGACTTCTCCATGCATTTTATGCATTGGTAAAAGCACTATGATGAAAAGTGTGATATGTTTTCAGGTATCTCCTATACTAATAGAGCCACATGCTCACCGGTTTTGCCACATGATGTAGGCCTATAGACTGAACAAGAAACCATCAAAAATTTTAACCAGTCATCGTTCTCACAACACTGAGGACCAGTCATTCGAAATGACTTCTCCATGCATTTTATGCATTGGTAAATGCACTATGATGAAAAGTGTGATATGTTTTCAGGTATCTCCTATACTAATAGAGCCACATGCTCACCGGTTTGCCACATGATGTAGGCCTATGGACTGAACAAGAAACCACCAAAAATTTTAACCAGTCATCGTTCTCACAACACTGAGGACCAGTCATTCGAAATGACTTCTCCATGCATTTTATGCATTGGTAAAAGCACTATGATGAAAAGTGTGATATGTTTTCAGTTATCTCCTATACTAATAGAGGCCACATGCTCACCGGTTTGCCACATGATGTAGGCCCATGGACTGAACAAGAAACCACCAAAAATTTTAACCAGTCATCGTTCTCACAACACTGAGGACCAGTCATTCGAAATGACTTCTCCATGCATTTTATGCATTGGTAAAAGCACTATGATGAAAAGTGTGATATGTTTTCAGGTATCTCCTATACTAATAGAGTCACATGCTCACACGGTTTGCCACATGATGTAGGCCCATGGACTGAACATGAAACCACCAAAAATTTTAACCAGTCATCGTTCTCACAACACTGAGGACCAGTCATTCGAATTGACTTCTCCATGCATTTTATGCATTGGTAAAAGCACTATGATGAAAAGTGTGATATGTTTTTCAGGTATCTCCTATACTAATAGAGCCACATGCTCACCGGTTTGCCAACATGATGTAGGCCTATGGACTGAACAAGAAACCACCAAAATTTTAACAGTCATCGTTCTCACAACACTGAGGACCAGTCATTCGAAATGACTTCTCCATGCATTTTATGCATTGGAAAAAGCAGTATGATGAAAAGTGTGATATGTTTTCAGGTATCTCCTATACTAATAGAGCCACATGCTCACCGGTTTGCCACATGATATAGGCCTATGGACTGAACAAGAAACCACCAAAAATTTTAACCAGTCATCGTTCTCACAACACTGAGGACCAGTCATTCGAAATGACTTCTCCATGCATTTTATGCATTGGTAAAAGCACTATGATGAAAAGTGTGATATGTTTTCAGTTATCTCCTATACTAATAGAGCCACATGCTCACCGGGTTTGCCACATGATGTAGGCCCATGGACTGAACAAGAAAACCACCAAAAATTTTAACCAGTCATCGTTCTCACAACACTGAGGACCAGTCATTCGAAATGACTTCTCCATGCATTTTATGCATTGGTAAAAGCACTATGATGAAAAGTGTGATATGTTTTCAGGTATCTCCTATACTAATAGAGTCACATTGCTCACCGGTTTGCCACATGATGTAGGCCCATGGACTGAACAAGAAACCACCAAAAATTTTAACCAGTCATCGTTCTCCACAACACTGAGGACCAGTCATTCGAATTGACTTCTCCATGCATTTTTATGCATTGGTAAAAGCACTATGATGAAAAGTGTGATATGTTTTCAGGTATCTCCTATACTAATAGAGCCACATGCTCACCGGTTTGCCACATGATGTAGGCCTATGGACTGAACAAGAAACCACCAAAATTTTAACCAGTCATCGTTCTCACAACACTGAGGACCAGTCATTCGAAATGACTTCCTCCATGCATTTTATGCATTGGTAAAAAGCACTATGATGAAAAGTGTGATATGTTTTCAGGTATCTCCTATACTAATAGAGCCACATGCTCACCGGTTTGCCACATGATGTAGGCCTTATGGACTGAACAAGAAACCACCAAAAATTTTAACCAGTCATCGTTCTCACAACACTGAGGACCAGTCATTCGAAATGACTTCTCCATGCATTTTATGCATTGGTAAAAGCACTATGATGAAAAGTGTGATATGTTTTCAGGTATCTCCTATACTAATAGAGCCACATGCTCACCGGTTTGCCACATGATGTAGGCCTATGGACTGAACAAGAAACCACCAAAAATTTTAACCAGTCATCGTTCTCACAACACTGAGGACCAGTCATTCGAAATGACTTCTCCATGCATTTTCTGCATTGGTAAAAGCACTATGATGAAAAGTGTGATATGTTTTCAGGTATCTCCTATACTAATAGAGCCACATGCTCACCGGTTTGCCACATGATGTAGGCCTATGGACTGAACAAGAAACCACCAAAAATTTTAACCAGTCATCGTTCTCACAACACTGAGGACCAGTCATTCGAAATGACTTCTCCATGCATTTTATGCATTGGTAAAAGCACTATGATGAAAAGTGTGATATGTTTTCAGGTATCTCCTATACTAATAGAGCCACATGCTCACCGGTTTGCCACATGATGTAGGCCTATGGACTGAACAAGAAACCACCAAAAATTTTAACCAGTCATCGTTCTCACAACACTGAGGACCAGTCATTCGAAATGACTTCTCCATGCATTTTATGCATTGGTAAAAGCACTATGATGAAAAGTGTGATATGTTTTCAGGTATCTCCTATACTAATAGAGCCACATGCTCACCGGTTTGCCACATGATGTAGGCCTATGGACTGAACAAGAAACCACCAAAAATTTTAACCAGTCATCGTTCTCACAACACTGAGGACCAGTCATTCGAAATGACTTCTCCATGCATTTTATGCATTGGTAAAAGCACTATGATGAAAAGTGTGATATGTTTCAGGTATCTCCTATACTAATAGAGCCACATGCTCACCGGTTTGCCACATGATGTAGGCCTATGGGACTGAACAAGAAACCACCAAAAATTTTAACCAGTCATCGTTCTCACAACACTGAGGACCAGTCATTCGAAATGACTTCTCCATGCATTTTATGCATTGGTAAAAGCACTATGATGAAAAGTGTGATATGTTTTCAGGTATCTCCTATACTAATAGAGCCACATGCTCACCGGTTTGCCACATGATGTAGGCCTATGGACTGAAACAAGAAACCACCAAAAATTTTAACCAGGTCATCGTTCTCACAACACTGAGGACCAGTCATTCGAAATGACTTCTCCATGCATTTCTGCATTGGTAAAAGCACTATGATGAAAAGTGTGATATGTTTTCAGGTATCTCCTATACTAATAGAGCCACATGCTCACCGGTTTGCCACATGATGTAGGCCTATGGCACTGAACAGAAACAGCCCAAAAATTTTAACCAGTCATCGTTCTCACAACACTGAGGACCAGTCATTCGAAATGACTTCTCCATGCATTTTATGCATTGGGTAAAAGCACTATGATGAAAAGTGTGATATGTTTTCAGGTATCTCCTATACTAATAGAGCCACATGCTCACCGGTTTGCCACATGATGTAGGCATATGGACTGAACAAGAAACCACCAAAAATTTTAACCAGTCATCGTTCTCACAACACTGAGGACCAGTCATTCGAAAGACTTCTCCATGCATTTTATGCATTGGTAAAAGCACTATGATGAAAAGTGTGATATGTTTTCAGGTATCTCCTATACTAATAGAGCCACAATGCTCACCGGTTTGCCACATGATGTAGGCATATGGACTGAACAAGAAACCACCAAAAATTTTAACCAGTCATCGTTCTCACAACACTGAGGACCAGTCATTCGAAATGACTTCTCCATGCATTTTATGCATTGGTAAAAGCACTATGATGAAAAGTGTGATATGTTTTCAGGTATCTCCTATACTAATAGAGCCACATGCTCACCGGTTTGCCACATGATGTAGGCCCATGGACTGAACAAGAAACCACCAAAAATTTTAACCAGTCATCGTTCTCACAACACTGAGGACCAGTCATTCGAAATGACTTCTCCATGCATTTTATGCATTGGTAAAAGCACTATGATGAAAAGTGTGATATGTTTTCAGGTATCACCTATACTAATAGAGGCCACATGCTCACCGGTTTGCCACATGATGTAGGCCTATGGACTGGAACAAGAAACCACCAAAATTTTAACCAGTCATCGTTCTCACAACACTGAGGACCAGTCATTCGAAATGACTTCTCCATGCATTTTATGCATTGGTAAAAGCACTATGATGAAAAGTGTGATATGTTTTCAGGTATCTCCTATACTAATAGAGCCACATGCTCACCGGTTTGCCACATGATGTAGGCCTATGGGACTGAACAAGAAACCACCAAAAATTTTAACCAGTCATCGTTCTCACAACACTGAGGACCAGTCATTCGAAATGACTTCTCCATGCATTTATGCATTGGTAAAAGCACTATGATGAAAAGTGTGATATGTTTTCAGGTATCTCCTATACTAATAGAGGCCACATGCTCACCGTTTGCCACATGATGTAGGCCTATGGACTGAACAAGAAACCACCAAAAATTTTAACCAGTCATCGTTCTCACAACACTGAGGACCAGTCATTCGAAATGACTTCTCCATGCATTTTATGCATTGGTAAAAGCACTATGATGAAAAGTGTGATATGCTTTCAGGTATCTCCTATACTAATAGAGCCACATGCTCACCGTTTGCCACATGATGTAGGCCTATGGACTGAAGAAGAAACCACCAAAAATTTTAACCAGTCATCGTTCTCACAACACTGAGGACCAGTCATTCGAAATGACTTCTCCATGCATTTTATGCATTGGTAAAAGCACTATGATGAAAAGTGTGATATGATTTCAGGTATGTCCTATACTAATAGAGCCCACATGCTCACCGGTTTGCCACATGATGTAGGCCTATGGACTGAACAAGAAACCACCAAAAATTTTAACCAGTCATCGTTCTCACAACACTGAGGACCAGTCATTCGAAATGACTTCTCCATGCATTTTATGCATTGGTAAAAGCACTATGATGAAAAGTGTGATATGTTTTCAGGGTATCTCCTATACTATAGAGCCACATGCTCACCGGTTTGCCACATGATGTAGGCCTATGGACTGAACAAGAAACCACCAAAAATTTTAACCAGTCATCGTTCTCACAACACTGAGGACCAGTCATTCGAAATGACTTCTCCATGCATTTTATGCATTGGTAAAAGCACTATGATGAAAAGTGTGATATGTTTTCAGGTATCTCCTATACTAATAGAGCCACATGCTCACCGGTTTGCCACATGATGTAGGCCTAATGGACTGAACAAGAAACCACCAAAAATTTTAACCAGTCATCGTACTCACAACACTGAGGACCAGTCATTCGAAATGACTTCTCCATGCATTTTATGCATTGGTAAAAGCACTATGATGAAAAGTGTGATGTTTTTCAGGTATCTCCTATACTAATAGAGCCACATGCTCACCGGTTTTGCCACATGATGTAGGCCTATGGACTGAACAAGAAACCACCAAAAATTTTAACCAGTCATCGTTCTCACAACACTGAGGACCAGTCATTTAAAATGACTTCTCCATGCATTTTATGCATTGGTAAAAGCACTATGATGAAAAGTGTGATGTTTTCAGGTATCTCCTATACTAATAGAGCCACATGCTCACCGGTTTGCCACATGATGTAGGCCTATGGACTGAACAAGAAACCACCAAAAATTTTAACCAGTCATCGTACTCACAACACTGAGGACCAGTCATTCGAAATGACTTCTCCATGCATTTTATGCATTGGTAAAAGCACTATGATGAAAAGTGTGATGTTTTCAGGTATCTCCTATACTAATAGAGCCACATGCTCACCGGTTTGCCACATGATGTAGGCCTATGGACTGAACAAGAAACCACCAAAAAATTTTAACCAGTCATCGTTCTCACAACACTGAGGACCAGTCATTCGAAATGACTTCTCCATGCATTTTATGCATTGGTAAAAGCACTATGATGAAAAGTGTGATATGTTTTCAGGTATCTCCTATACTAATAGAGCCACATGCTCACCGGTTTGCCACATGATGTAGGCCTATGGACTGAACAAGAAACCACCAAAAATTTTAACCAGTCATCGTTCTCACAACACTGAGGACCAGTCATTCGAAATGACTTCTCCATGCATTTTCCTGCATTGGTAAAAGCACTATGATGAAAAGTGTGATATGTTTTCAGGTATCTCCTATACTAATAGAGCCACATGCCTCACCGGTTTGCCACATGATGTAGGGCCTATGGACTGAACAAGAAACCACCAAAAAATTTTAACCAGTCATCGTTCTCACAACACTGAGGACCAGTCATTCGAAATGACTTCTCCATGCATTTTATGCATTGGTAAAAGCACAATGATGAAAAGTGTGATATGTTTTCAGGTATCTCCTATACTAATAGAGCCACATGCTCACCGGGTTTGCCACATGATGTAGGCCCATGGACTGAACAAGAAACCACCAAAATTTAACCAGTCATCGTTCTCACAAACACTGAGGACCAGTCATTCGAAACGACTTCTCCATGCATTTTATGCATTGGTAAAGCACTATGATGAAAAGTGTGATATGTTTTCAGGTATCACCTATACTAATAGAGCCACATGCTCACCGGTTTGCCACATGATGTAGGCCTATGGACTGAACAAGAAACCACCAAAAATTTTAACCAGTCATCGTTCTCAACAACACTGAGGACCAGTCATTCGAAATGACTTCTCCAATGCAATATTTTATGCATTGGTAAAAGCACTATGATGAAAAGTGTGATATGTTTTCAGGTATCTCCTATACTAATAGAGCCACATGCTCACCGGTTTGCCACATGATGTAGGCCTATGGACTGAACAAGAAACCACCAAAAATTTTAACCAGTCATCGTTCTCACAAACACTGAGTGACCAGTCATTCGAAATGACTTCTCCATGCATTTTATGCATTGGTAAAAGCACTATGATGAAAAGTGTGATATGTTTTCAGGTATCTCCTATACTAATAGAGCCACATGCCTCACCGTTTGCCACATGATGTAGGCCTATGGACTGAACAAGAAACCACCAAAAATTTTTAACCAGTCATCGTTCTCACAACACTGAGACCAGTCATTCGAAATGACTTCTCCATGCATTTTATGCATTGGTAAAAGCACTATGATTGAAAAGTGTGATATGCTTTCAGGTATCTTCTATACTAATAGAGGCCACATGCTCACCGGTTTGCCACATGATGTAGGCCTATGGACTGAAGAAGAAACCACCAAAAATATTTAACCAGTCATCGTTCTCACAACACTGAGGACCAGTCATTCGAAATGACTTCTCCATGCATTTTATGCATTGGTAAAAGCACTATGATGAAAAAGTGTGATATGAATTTCAGGTATGTCCTATACTAATAGAGCCACATGCTCACCGGTTTGCCACATGATGTAGGCCTATGGACTGAACAAGAAACCACCAAAAATTTTAACCAGTCATCGTTCTCACAACACTGAGGACCAGTCATTCGAAATGACTTCTCCATGCATTTTATGCATTGGTAAAAGCACTATGATGAAAAGTGTGATAAGTTTTCAGGTATCTCCTATACTAATAGAGCCACATGCTCACCGGTTTGCCACATGATGTAGGCCTATGGACTGAACAAGAAACCACCAAAAAATTTTAACCAGTCATCGTTCTCACAACACTGAGGACCAGTCATTCGAAATGACTTCTCCATGCATTTTATGCATTGGTAAAAGCACTATGATGAAAAGTGTGATATGTTTTCAGGTATCTCCTATACTAATAGAGCACATGCTCACCGGTTTGCCACATGATGTAGGCCTATGGACTGAAACAAGAAACCACCAAAAATTTTAACCAGTCATCGTACTCACACACTGAGGACCAGTCATTCGAAATGACTTCTCCATGCATTTTATGCATTGGTAAAAGCACTATGATGAAAAGTGTGATGTTTTCAGGTATCTCCTATACTAATAGAGCCACATGCTCACCGGTTTGCCACATGATGTAGGCCTATGGACTGAACAAGAAACCACCAAAATTTTAACCAGTCATCGTTCTCACAACACTGAGGACCAGTCATTTGAAATGACTTCTCCATGCATTTTATGCATTGGTAAAAGCACTATGATGAAAAGTGTGATGTTTTCAGGTATCTCCTATACTAATAGAGGCCCACATGCTCACCGGTTTGCCACATGATGTAGGCCTATGGACTGAACAAAGAAACCACCAAAAAATTTTAACCAGTCATCGTACTCACAACACTGAGGACCAGTCATTCGAAATGACTTCTCCATGCATTTTATGCATTGGTAAAGCTCTATGATGAAAAGTGTGATGTTTTCAGGTAAAATCTCCTATAACTAATAGAGCCACATGCTCACCGGTTTGCCACATGATGTAGGCCTATGGACTGAACAAGAAACCACCAAAAATTTTAACCAGTCATCGTTCTCACAACACTGAGGACCAGTCATTTGAATGACTTCTCCATGCATTTTATGCATTGGTAAAAGCACTATGATGAAAAGTGTGATGTTTTCAGGTATCTCCTATACTAATAGAGCCACATGCCTCACCGGTTTGCCACATGATGTAGGCCTATGGACTGAACAAGAAACCACCAAAAATTTAAACCAGTCATCGTTCTCACAACACTGAGGACCAGTCATTCGAAATGACTTCTCCCATGCATTTATGCATTGGTAAAAGCACTATGATGAAAAGTGTGATATGTTTTCAGGTATCTCCTATACTAATAGAGCCACATGCTCACCGGTTTGCCACATGATGTAGGCCTATGGACTGAACAAGAAACCACCAAAAATTTTAACCAGTCATCGTTCTCACAACACTGAGGACCAGTCATTCGAAATGACTTCTCCATGCATTTTATGCATTGGTAAAAGCACTATGATGAAAAGTGTGATATGTTTTCAGGTATCTCCTATACTAATAGAGCCACATGCTCACCGGTTTGCCACATGATGTAGGCCTATGGACTGAACAAGAAACCACCAAAAATTTTAACCAGTCATCGTTCTCACAACACTGAGGACCAGTCATTCGAAATGACTTCTCCATGCATTTTATGCATTGGTAAAAGCACTATGATGAAAAGTGTGATATGTTTTCAGGTATCTCCTATACTAATAGAGCCACATGCTCACCGGTTTGCCACATGATGTAGGCCTATGGACTGAACAAGAAACCACCAAAAATTTTAACCAGTCATCGTTCTCACAACACTGAGGACCAGTCATTCGAAATGACTTCTCCATGCATTTTATGCATTGGTAAAAGCACTATGATGAAAAGTGTGATATGTTTTCAGGTATCTCCTATACTAATAGAGCCACATGCTCACCGGTTTGCCACATGATGTAGGCCTATGGACTGAACAAGAAACCACCAAAAATTTTAACCAGTCATCGTTCTCACAACACTGAGGACCAGTCATTCGAAATGACTTCTCCATGCATTTTATGCATTGGTAAAAGCACTATGATGAAAAGTGTGATATGTTTTCAGGTATCTCCTATACTAATAGAGCCACATGCTCACCGGTTTGCCACATGATGTAGGCCTATGGACTGAACAAGAAACCACCAAAAATTTTAACCAGTCATCGTTCTCACAACACTGAGGACCAGTCATTCGAAATGACTTCTCCATGCATTTTATGCATTGGTAAAAGCACTATGATGAAAAGTGTGATATGTTTTCAGGTATCTCCTATACTAATAGAGCCACATGCTCACCGGTTTGCCACATGATGTAGGCCTATGGACTGAACAAGAAACCACCAAAAATTTTAACCAGTCATCGTTCTCACAACACTGAGGACCAGTCATTCGAAATGACTTCTCCATGCATTTTATGCATTGGTAAAAGCACTATGATGAAAAGTGTGATATGTTTTCAGGTATCTCCTATACTAATAGAGCCACATGCTCACCGGTTTGCCACATGATGTAGGCCTATGGACTGAACAAGAAACCACCAAAAATTTTAACCAGTCATCGTTCTCACAACACTGAGGACCAGTCATTCGAAATGACTTCTCCATGCATTTTATGCATTGGTAAAAGCACTATGATGAAAAGTGTGATATGTTTTCAGGTATCTCCTATACTAATAGAGCCACATGCTCACCGGTTTGCCACATGATGTAGGCCTATGGACTGAACAAGAAACCACCAAAAATTTTAACCAGTCATCGTTCTCACAACACTGAGGACCAGTCATTCGAAATGACTTCTCCATGCATTTTATGCATTGGTAAAAGCACTATGATGAAAAGTGTGATATGTTTTCAGGTATCTCCTATACTAATAGAGCCACATGCTCACCGGTTTGCCACATGATGTAGGCCTATGGACTGAACAAGAAACCACCAAAAATTTTAACCAGTCATCGTTCTCACAACACTGAGGACCAGTCATTCGAAATGACTTCTCCATGCATTTTATGCATTGGTAAAAGCACTATGATGAAAAGTGTGATATGTTTTCAGGTATCTCCTATACTAATAGAGCCACATGCTCACCGGTTTGCCACATGATGTAGGCCTATGGACTGAACAAGAAACCACCAAAAATTTTAACCAGTCATCGTTCTCACAACACTGAGGACCAGTCATTCGAAATGACTTCTCCATGCATTTTATGCATTGGTAAAAGCACTATGATGAAAAGTGTGATATGTTTTCAGGTATCTCCTATACTAATAGAGCCACATGCTCACCGGTTTGCCACATGATGTAGGCCTATGGACTGAACAAGAAACCACCAAAAATTTTAACCAGTCATCGTTCTCACAACACTGAGGACCAGTCATTCGAAATGACTTCTCCATGCATTTTATGCATTGGTAAAAGCACTATGATGAAAAGTGTGATATGTTTTCAGGTATCTCCTATACTAATAGAGCCACATGCTCACCGGTTTGCCACATGATGTAGGCCTATGGACTGAACAAGAAACCACCAAAAATTTTAACCAGTCATCGTTCTCACAACACTGAGGACCAGTCATTCGAAATGACTTCTCCATGCATTTTATGCATTGGTAAAAGCACTATGATGAAAAGTGTGATATGTTTTCAGGTATCTCCTATACTAATAGAGCCACATGCTCACCGGTTTGCCACATGATGTAGGCCTATGGACTGAACAAGAAACCACCAAAAATTTTAACCAGTCATCGTTCTCACAACACTGAGGACCAGTCATTCGAAATGACTTCTCCATGCATTTTATGCATTGGTAAAAGCACTATGATGAAAAGTGTGATATGTTTTCAGGTATCTCCTATACTAATAGAGCCACATGCTCACCGGTTTGCCACATGATGTAGGCCTATGGACTGAACAAGAAACCACCAAAAATTTTAACCAGTCATCGTTCTCACAACACTGAGGACCAGTCATTCGAAATGACTTCTCCATGCATTTTATGCATTGGTAAAAGCACTATGATGAAAAGTGTGATATGTTTTCAGGTATCTCCTATACTAATAGAGCCACATGCTCACCGGTTTGCCACATGATGTAGGCCTATGGACTGAACAAGAAACCACCAAAAATTTTAACCAGTCATCGTTCTCACAACACTGAGGACCAGTCATTCGAAATGACTTCTCCATGCATTTTATGCATTGGTAAAAGCACTATGATGAAAAGTGTGATATGTTTTCAGGTATCTCCTATACTAATAGAGCCACATGCTCACCGGTTTGCCACATGATGTAGGCCTATGGACTGAACAAGAAACCACCAAAAATTTTAACCAGTCATCGTTCTCACAACACTGAGGACCAGTCATTCGAAATGACTTCTCCATGCATTTTATGCATTGGTAAAAGCACTATGATGAAAAGTGTGATATGTTTTCAGGTATCTCCTATACTAATAGAGCCACATGCTCACCGGTTTGCCACATGATGTAGGCCTATGGACTGAACAAGAAACCACCAAAAATTTTAACCAGTCATCGTTCTCACAACACTGAGGACCAGTCATTCGAAATGACTTCTCCATGCATTTTATGCATTGGTAAAAGCACTATGATGAAAAGTGTGATATGTTTTCAGGTATCTCCTATACTAATAGAGCCACATGCTCACCGGTTTGCCACATGATGTAGGCCTATGGACTGAACAAGAAACCACCAAAAATTTTAACCAGTCATCGTTCTCACAACACTGAGGACCAGTCATTCGAAATGACTTCTCCATGCATTTTATGCATTGGTAAAAGCACTATGATGAAAAGTGTGATATGTTTTCAGGTATCTCCTATACTAATAGAGCCACATGCTCACCGGTTTGCCACATGATGTAGGCCTATGGACTGAACAAGAAACCACCAAAAATTTTAACCAGTCATCGTTCTCACAACACTGAGGACCAGTCATTCGAAATGACTTCTCCATGCATTTTATGCATTGGTAAAAGCACTATGATGAAAAGTGTGATATGTTTTCAGGTATCTCCTATACTAATAGAGCCACATGCTCACCGGTTTGCCACATGATGTAGGCCTATGGACTGAACAAGAAACCACCAAAAATTTTAACCAGTCATCGTTCTCACAACACTGAGGACCAGTCATTCGAAATGACTTCTCCATGCATTTTATGCATTGGTAAAAGCACTATGATGAAAAGTGTGATATGTTTTCAGGTATCTCCTATACTAATAGAGCCACATGCTCACCGGTTTGCCACATGATGTAGGCCTATGGACTGAACAAGAAACCACCAAAAATTTTAACCAGTCATCGTTCTCACAACACTGAGGACCAGTCATTCGAAATGACTTCTCCATGCATTTTATGCATTGGTAAAAGCACTATGATGAAAAGTGTGATATGTTTTCAGGTATCTCCTATACTAATAGAGCCACATGCTCACCGGTTTGCCACATGATGTAGGCCTATGGACTGAACAAGAAACCACCAAAAATTTTAACCAGTCATCGTTCTCACAACACTGAGGACCAGTCATTCGAAATGACTTCTCCATGCATTTTATGCATTGGTAAAAGCACTATGATGAAAAGTGTGATATGTTTTCAGGTATCTCCTATACTAATAGAGCCACATGCTCACCGGTTTGCCACATGATGTAGGCCTATGGACTGAACAAGAAACCACCAAAAATTTTAACCAGTCATCGTTCTCACAACACTGAGGACCAGTCATTCGAAATGACTTCTCCATGCATTTTATGCATTGGTAAAAGCACTATGATGAAAAGTGTGATATGTTTTCAGGTATCTCCTATACTAATAGAGCCACATGCTCACCGGTTTGCCACATGATGTAGGCCTATGGACTGAACAAGAAACCACCAAAAATTTTAACCAGTCATCGTTCTCACAACACTGAGGACCAGTCATTCGAAATGACTTCTCCATGCATTTTATGCATTGGTAAAAGCACTATGATGAAAAGTGTGATATGTTTTCAGGTATCTCCTATACTAATAGAGCCACATGCTCACCGGTTTGCCACATGATGTAGGCCTATGGACTGAACAAGAAACCACCAAAAATTTTAACCAGTCATCGTTCTCACAACACTGAGGACCAGTCATTCGAAATGACTTCTCCATGCATTTTATGCATTGGTAAAAGCACTATGATGAAAAGTGTGATATGTTTTCAGGTATCTCCTATACTAATAGAGCCACATGCTCACCGGTTTGCCACATGATGTAGGCCTATGGACTGAACAAGAAACCACCAAAAATTTTAACCAGTCATCGTTCTCACAACACTGAGGACCAGTCATTCGAAATGACTTCTCCATGCATTTTATGCATTGGTAAAAGCACTATGATGAAAAGTGTGATATGTTTTCAGGTATCTCCTATACTAATAGAGCCACATGCTCACCGGTTTGCCACATGATGTAGGCCTATGGACTGAACAAGAAACCACCAAAAATTTTAACCAGTCATCGTTCTCACAACACTGAGGACCAGTCATTCGAAATGACTTCTCCATGCATTTTATGCATTGGTAAAAGCACTATGATGAAAAGTGTGATATGTTTTCAGGTATCTCCTATACTAATAGAGCCACATGCTCACCGGTTTGCCACATGATGTAGGCCTATGGACTGAACAAGAAACCACCAAAAATTTTAACCAGTCATCGTTCTCACAACACTGAGGACCAGTCATTCGAAATGACTTCTCCATGCATTTTATGCATTGGTAAAAGCACTATGATGAAAAGTGTGATATGTTTTCAGGTATCTCCTATACTAATAGAGCCACATGCTCACCGGTTTGCCACATGATGTAGGCCTATGGACTGAACAAGAAACCACCAAAAATTTTAACCAGTCATCGTTCTCACAACACTGAGGACCAGTCATTCGAAATGACTTCTCCATGCATTTTATGCATTGGTAAAAGCACTATGATGAAAAGTGTGATATGTTTTCAGGTATCTCCTATACTAATAGAGCCACATGCTCACCGGTTTGCCACATGATGTAGGCCTATGGACTGAACAAGAAACCACCAAAAATTTTAACCAGTCATCGTTCTCACAACACTGAGGACCAGTCATTCGAAATGACTTCTCCATGCATTTTATGCATTGGTAAAAGCACTATGATGAAAAGTGTGATATGTTTTCAGGTATCTCCTATACTAATAGAGCCACATGCTCACCGGTTTGCCACATGATGTAGGCCTATGGACTGAACAAGAAACCACCAAAAATTTTAACCAGTCATCGTTCTCACAACACTGAGGACCAGTCATTCGAAATGACTTCTCCATGCATTTTATGCATTGGTAAAAGCACTATGATGAAAAGTGTGATATGTTTTCAGGTATCTCCTATACTAATAGAGCCACATGCTCACCGGTTTGCCACATGATGTAGGCCTATGGACTGAACAAGAAACCACCAAAAATTTTAACCAGTCATCGTTCTCACAACACTGAGGACCAGTCATTCGAAATGACTTCTCCATGCATTTTATGCATTGGTAAAAGCACTATGATGAAAAGTGTGATATGTTTTCAGGTATCTCCTATACTAATAGAGCCACATGCTCACCGGTTTGCCACATGATGTAGGCCTATGGACTGAACAAGAAACCACCAAAAATTTTAACCAGTCATCGTTCTCACAACACTGAGGACCAGTCATTCGAAATGACTTCTCCATGCATTTTATGCATTGGTAAAAGCACTATGATGAAAAGTGTGATATGTTTTCAGGTATCTCCTATACTAATAGAGCCACATGCTCACCGGTTTGCCACATGATGTAGGCCTATGGACTGAACAAGAAACCACCAAAAATTTTAACCAGTCATCGTTCTCACAACACTGAGGACCAGTCATTCGAAATGACTTCTCCATGCATTTTATGCATTGGTAAAAGCACTATGATGAAAAGTGTGATATGTTTTCAGGTATCTCCTATACTAATAGAGCCACATGCTCACCGGTTTGCCACATGATGTAGGCCTATGGACTGAACAAGAAACCACCAAAAATTTTAACCAGTCATCGTTCTCACAACACTGAGGACCAGTCATTCGAAATGACTTCTCCATGCATTTTATGCATTGGTAAAAGCACTATGATGAAAAGTGTGATATGTTTTCAGGTATCTCCTATACTAATAGAGCCACATGCTCACCGGTTTGCCACATGATGTAGGCCTATGGACTGAACAAGAAACCACCAAAAATTTTAACCAGTCATCGTTCTCACAACACTGAGGACCAGTCATTCGAAATGACTTCTCCATGCATTTTATGCATTGGTAAAAGCACTATGATGAAAAGTGTGATATGTTTTCAGGTATCTCCTATACTAATAGAGCCACATGCTCACCGGTTTGCCACATGATGTAGGCCTATGGACTGAACAAGAAACCACCAAAAATTTTAACCAGTCATCGTTCTCACAACACTGAGGACCAGTCATTCGAAATGACTTCTCCATGCATTTTATGCATTGGTAAAAGCACTATGATGAAAAGTGTGATATGTTTTCAGGTATCTCCTATACTAATAGAGCCACATGCTCACCGGTTTGCCACATGATGTAGGCCTATGGACTGAACAAGAAACCACCAAAAATTTTAACCAGTCATCGTTCTCACAACACTGAGGACCAGTCATTCGAAATGACTTCTCCATGCATTTTATGCATTGGTAAAAGCACTATGATGAAAAGTGTGATATGTTTTCAGGTATCTCCTATACTAATAGAGCCACATGCTCACCGGTTTGCCACATGATGTAGGCCTATGGACTGAACAAGAAACCACCAAAAATTTTAACCAGTCATCGTTCTCACAACACTGAGGACCAGTCATTCGAAATGACTTCTCCATGCATTTTATGCATTGGTAAAAGCACTATGATGAAAAGTGTGATATGTTTTCAGGTATCTCCTATACTAATAGAGCCACATGCTCACCGGTTTGCCACATGATGTAGGCCTATGGACTGAACAAGAAACCACCAAAAATTTTAACCAGTCATCGTTCTCACAACACTGAGGACCAGTCATTCGAAATGACTTCTCCATGCATTTTATGCATTGGTAAAAGCACTATGATGAAAAGTGTGATATGTTTTCAGGTATCTCCTATACTAATAGAGCCACATGCTCACCGGTTTGCCACATGATGTAGGCCTATGGACTGAACAAGAAACCACCAAAAATTTTAACCAGTCATCGTTCTCACAACACTGAGGACCAGTCATTCGAAATGACTTCTCCATGCATTTTATGCATTGGTAAAAGCACTATGATGAAAAGTGTGATATGTTTTCAGGTATCTCCTATACTAATAGAGCCACATGCTCACCGGTTTGCCACATGATGTAGGCCTATGGACTGAACAAGAAACCACCAAAAATTTTAACCAGTCATCGTTCTCACAACACTGAGGACCAGTCATTCGAAATGACTTCTCCATGCATTTTATGCATTGGTAAAAGCACTATGATGAAAAGTGTGATATGTTTTCAGGTATCTCCTATACTAATAGAGCCACATGCTCACCGGTTTGCCACATGATGTAGGCCTATGGACTGAACAAGAAACCACCAAAAATTTTAACCAGTCATCGTTCTCACAACACTGAGGACCAGTCATTCGAAATGACTTCTCCATGCATTTTATGCATTGGTAAAAGCACTATGATGAAAAGTGTGATATGTTTTCAGGTATCTCCTATACTAATAGAGCCACATGCTCACCGGTTTGCCACATGATGTAGGCCTATGGACTGAACAAGAAACCACCAAAAATTTTAACCAGTCATCGTTCTCACAACACTGAGGACCAGTCATTCGAAATGACTTCTCCATGCATTTTATGCATTGGTAAAAGCACTATGATGAAAAGTGTGATATGTTTTCAGGTATCTCCTATACTAATAGAGCCACATGCTCACCGGTTTGCCACATGATGTAGGCCTATGGACTGAACAAGAAACCACCAAAAATTTTAACCAGTCATCGTTCTCACAACACTGAGGACCAGTCATTCGAAATGACTTCTCCATGCATTTTATGCATTGGTAAAAGCACTATGATGAAAAGTGTGATATGTTTTCAGGTATCTCCTATACTAATAGAGCCACATGCTCACCGGTTTGCCACATGATGTAGGCCTATGGACTGAACAAGAAACCACCAAAAATTTTAACCAGTCATCGTTCTCACAACACTGAGGACCAGTCATTCGAAATGACTTCTCCATGCATTTTATGCATTGGTAAAAGCACTATGATGAAAAGTGTGATATGTTTTCAGGTATCTCCTATACTAATAGAGCCACATGCTCACCGGTTTGCCACATGATGTAGGCCTATGGACTGAACAAGAAACCACCAAAAATTTTAACCAGTCATCGTTCTCACAACACTGAGGACCAGTCATTCGAAATGACTTCTCCATGCATTTTATGCATTGGTAAAAGCACTATGATGAAAAGTGTGATATGTTTTCAGGTATCTCCTATACTAATAGAGCCACATGCTCACCGGTTTGCCACATGATGTAGGCCTATGGACTGAACAAGAAACCACCAAAAATTTTAACCAGTCATCGTTCTCACAACACTGAGGACCAGTCATTCGAAATGACTTCTCCATGCATTTTATGCATTGGTAAAAGCACTATGATGAAAAGTGTGATATGTTTTCAGGTATCTCCTATACTAATAGAGCCACATGCTCACCGGTTTGCCACATGATGTAGGCCTATGGACTGAACAAGAAACCACCAAAAATTTTAACCAGTCATCGTTCTCACAACACTGAGGACCAGTCATTCGAAATGACTTCTCCATGCATTTTATGCATTGGTAAAAGCACTATGATGAAAAGTGTGATATGTTTTCAGGTATCTCCTATACTAATAGAGCCACATGCTCACCGGTTTGCCACATGATGTAGGCCTATGGACTGAACAAGAAACCACCAAAAATTTTAACCAGTCATCGTTCTCACAACACTGAGGACCAGTCATTCGAAATGACTTCTCCATGCATTTTATGCATTGGTAAAAGCACTATGATGAAAAGTGTGATATGTTTTCAGGTATCTCCTATACTAATAGAGCCACATGCTCACCGGTTTGCCACATGATGTAGGCCTATGGACTGAACAAGAAACCACCAAAAATTTTAACCAGTCATCGTTCTCACAACACTGAGGACCAGTCATTCGAAATGACTTCTCCATGCATTTTATGCATTGGTAAAAGCACTATGATGAAAAGTGTGATATGTTTTCAGGTATCTCCTATACTAATAGAGCCACATGCTCACCGGTTTGCCACATGATGTAGGCCTATGGACTGAACAAGAAACCACCAAAAATTTTAACCAGTCATCGTTCTCACAACACTGAGGACCAGTCATTCGAAATGACTTCTCCATGCATTTTATGCATTGGTAAAAGCACTATGATGAAAAGTGTGATATGTTTTCAGGTATCTCCTATACTAATAGAGCCACATGCTCACCGGTTTGCCACATGATGTAGGCCTATGGACTGAACAAGAAACCACCAAAAATTTTAACCAGTCATCGTTCTCACAACACTGAGGACCAGTCATTCGAAATGACTTCTCCATGCATTTTATGCATTGGTAAAAGCACTATGATGAAAAGTGTGATATGTTTTCAGGTATCTCCTATACTAATAGAGCCACATGCTCACCGGTTTGCCACATGATGTAGGCCTATGGACTGAACAAGAAACCACCAAAAATTTTAACCAGTCATCGTTCTCACAACACTGAGGACCAGTCATTCGAAATGACTTCTCCATGCATTTTATGCATTGGTAAAAGCACTATGATGAAAAGTGTGGTGATATGTTTTCAGGTATCTCCTATACTAATAGAGCCACATGCTCACCGGTTTGCCACATGATGTAGGCCTATGGACTGAACAAGAAACCACCAAAAATTTTAACCAGTCATCGTTCTCACAACACTGAGGACCAGTCATTCGAAATGACTTCTCCATGCATTTTATGCATTGGTAAAAGCACTATGATGAAAAGTGTGATATGTTTTCAGGTATCTCCTATACTAATAGAGCCACATGCTCACCGGTTTGCCACATGATGTAGGCCTATGGACTGAACAAGAAACCACCAAAAATTTTAACCAGTCATCGTTCTCACAACACTGAGGACCAGTCATTCGAAATGACTTCTCCATGCATTTTATGCATTGGTAAAAGCACTATGATGAAAAGTGTGATATGTTTTCAGGTATCTCCTATACTAATAGAGCCACATGCTCACCGGTTTGCCACATGATGTAGGCCCATGGACTGAACAAGAAACCACCAAAAATTTTAACCAGTCATCGTTCTCACAACACTGAGGACCAGTCATTCGAAATGACTTCTCCATGCATTTTATGCATTGGTAAAAGCACTATGATGAAAAGTGTGATATGTTTTCAGGTATCTCCTATACTAATAGAGCCACATGCTCACCGGTTTGCCACATGATGTAGGCCTATGGACTGAACAAGAAACCACCAAAAATTTTAACCAGTCATCGTTCTCACAACACTGAGGACCAGTCATTCGAAATTACTTCTCCATGCATTTTATGCATTGGTAAAAGCACTATGATGAAAAGTGTGATATGTTTTCAGGTATCTCCTATACTAATAGAGCCACATGCTCACCGGTTTGCCACATGATGTAGGCCTATGGACTGAACAAGAAACCACAAAAATTTTAACCAGTCATCGTTCTCACAACACTGAGGACCAGTCATTCGAAATTACTTCTCCATGCATTTTATGCATTGGTAAAAGCACTATGATGAAAAGTGTGATATGTTTTCAGGTATCTCCTATACTAATAGAGCCACATGCTCACCGGTTTGCCACATGATGTAGGCCTATGGACTGAACAAGAAACCACCAAAAATTTTAACCAGTCATCGTTCTCACAACACTGAGGACCAGTCATTCGAAATGACTTCTCCATGCATTTTATGCATTGGTAAAAGCACTATGATGAAAAGTGTGATATGTTTTCAGGTATCTCCTATACTAATAGAGCCACATGCTCACCGGTTTGCCACATGATGTAGGCCTATGGACTGAACAAGAAACCACCAAAAATTTTAACCAGTCATCGTTCTCACAACACTGAGGACCAGTCATTCGAAATGACTTCTCCATGCATTTTATGCATTGGTAATAGCACTATGATGAAAAGTGTGATATGTTTTCAGGTATCTCCTATACTAATAGAGCCACATGCTCACCGGTTTGCCACATGATGTAGGCCCATGGACTGAACAAGAAACCACCAAAAATTTTAACCAGTCATCGTTCTCACAACACTGAGGACCAGTCATTCGAAATGACTTCTCCATGCATTTTATGCATTGGTAAAAGCACTATGATGAAAAGTGTGATATGTTTTCAGGTATCTCCTATACTAATAGAGCCACATGCTCACCGGTTTGCCACATGATGTAGGCCTATGGACTGAACAAGAAACCACCAAAAATTTTAACCAGTCATCGTTCTCACAACACTGAGGACCAGTCATTCGAATGACTTCTCGATGCATTTTATGCATTGGTAAAAGCACTATGATGAAAAGTGTGATATGTTTTCAGGTATCTCCTATACTAATAGAGCCACATGCTCACCGGTTTGCCACATGATGTAGGCCTATGGACTGAACAAGAAACCACCAAAAATTTTAACCAGTCATCGTTCTCACAACACTGAGGACCAGTCATTCGAAATGACTTCTCCATGCATTTTATGCATTGGTAAAAGCACTATGATGAAAAGTGTGATATGTTTTCAGGTATCTCCTATACTAATAGAGCCACATGCTCACTGGTTTGCCACATGATGTAGGCCTATGGACTGAACAAGAAACCACCAAAAATTTTAACCAGTCATCGTTCTCACAACACTGAGGACCAGTCATTCGAAATGACTTCTCCATGCATTTTATGCATTGGTAAAAGCACTATGATGAAAAGTGTGATATGTTTTCAGGTATCTCCTATACTAATAGAGCCACATGCTCACCGGTTTGCCACATGATGTAGGCCTATGGACTGAACAAGAAACCACCAAAAATTTAACCAGTCATCGTTCTCACAACACTGAGGACCAGTCATTCGAAATGACTTCTCCATGCATTTTATGCATTGGTAAAAGCACTATGATGAAAAGTGTGATATGTTTTCAGGTATCTCCTATACTAATAGAGCCACATGCTCACCGGTTTGCCACATGATGTAGGCCTATGGACTGAACAAGAAACCACCAAAAATTTTAACCAGTCATCGTTCTCACAACACTGAGGACCAGTCATTCGAAATGACTTCTCCATGCATTTTATGCATTGGTAAAAGCACTATGATGAAAAGTGTGATATGTTTTCAGGTATCTCCTATACTAATAGAGCCACATGCTCACCGGTTTGCCACATGATGTAGGCCTATGGACTGAACAAGAAACCACCAAAAATTTTAACCAGTCATCGTTCTCACAACACTGAGGACCAGTCATTCGAAATGACTTCTCCATGCATTTTATGCATTGGTAAAAGCACTATGATGAAAAGTGTGATATGTTTTCAGGTATCTCCTATACTAATAGAGCCACATGCTCACCGGTTTGCCACATGATGTAGGCCTATGGACTGAACAAGAAACCACCAAAAATTTTAACCAGTCATCGTTCTCACAACACTGAGGACTAGTCATTCGAAATGACTTCTCCATGCATTTTATGCATTGGTAAAAGCACTATGATGAAAAGTGTGATATGTTTTCAGGTATCTCCTATACTAATAGAGCCACATGCTCACCGGTTTGCCACATGATGTAGGCCTATGGACTGAACAAGAAACCACCAAAAATTTTAACCAGTCATCGTTCTCACAACACTGAGGACCAGTCATTCGAAATGACTTCTCCATGCATTTTATGCATTGGTAAAAGCACTATGATGAAAAGTGTGATATGTTTTCAGGTATCTCCTATACTAATAGAGCCACATGCTCACCGGTTTGCCACATGATGTAGGCCTATGGACTGAACAAGAAACCACCAAAAATTTTAACCAGTCATCGTTCTCACAACACTGAGGACCAGTCATTCGAAATGACTTCTCCATGCATTTTATGCATTGGTAAAAGCACTATGATGAAAAGTGTGATGTTTTCAGGTATCTCCTATACTAATAGAGCCACATGCTCACCGGTTTGCCACATGATGTAGGCCTATGGACTGAACAAGAAACCACCAAAAATTTTAACCAGTCATCGTTCTCACAACACTGAGGACCAGTCATTCGAAATGACTTCTCCATGCATTTTATGCATTGGTAAAAGCACTATGATGAAAAGTGTGATATGTTTTCAGGTATCTCCTAAACTAATAGAGCCACATGCTCACCGGTTTGCCACATGATGTAGGCCTATGGACTGAACAAGAAACGACCAAAAATTTTAACCAGTCATCGTTCTCACAACACTGAGGACCAGTCATTCGAAATGACTTCTCCATGCATTTTATGCATTGGTAAAAGCACTATGATGAAAAGTGTGATATGTTTTCAGGTATCTCCTATACTAATAGAGCCACATGCTCACCGGTTTGCCACATGATGTAGGCCTATGGACTGAACAAGAAACCACCAAAAATTTTAACCAGTCATCGTTCTCACAACACTGAGGACCAGTCATTCGAAATGACTTCTCCATGCATTTTATGCATTGGTAAAAGCACTATGATGAAAAGTGTGATATGTTTTCAGGTATCTCCTATACTAATAGAGCCACATGCTCACCGGTTTGCCACATGATGTAGGCCTATGGACTGAACAAGAAACCACCAAAAATTTTAACCAGTCATCGTTCTCACAACACTGAGGACCAGTCATTCGAAATGACTTCTCCATGCATTTTATGCATTGGTAAAAGCACTATGATGAAAAGTGTGATATGTTTTCAGGTATCTCCTATACTAATAGAGCCACATGCTCACCGGTTTGCCACATGATGTAGGCCCATGGACTGAACAAGAAACCACCAAAAATTTTAACCAGTCATCGTTCTCACAACACTGAGGACCAGTCATTCGAAATGACTTCTCCATGCATTTTATGCATTGGTAAAAGCACTATGATGAAAAGTGTGATATGTTTTCAGGTATCTCCTATACTAATAGAGCCACATGCTCACCGGTTTGCCACATGATGTAGGCCTATGGACTGAACAAGAAACCACCAAAAATTTTAACCAGTCATCGTTCTCACAACACTGAGGACCAGTCATTCGAAATTACTTCTCCATGCATTTTATGCATTGGTAAAAGCACTATGATGAAAAGTGTGATATGTTTTCAGGTATCTCCTATACTAATAGAGCCACATGCTCACCGGTTTGCCACATGATGTAGGCCTATGGACTGAACAAGAAACCACCAAAAATTTTAACCAGTCATCGTTCTCACAACACTGAGGACCAGTCATTCGAAATTACTTCTCCATGCATTTTATGCATTGGTAAAAGCACTATGATGAAAAGTGTGATATGTTTTCAGGTATCTCCTATACTAATAGAGCCACATGCTCACCGGTTTGCCACATGATGTAGGCCTATGGACTGAACAAGAAACCACCAAAAATTTTAACCAGTCATCGTTCTCACAACATGAGGACCAGTCATTCGAAATGACTTCTCCATGCATTTTATGCATTGGTAAAAGCACTATGATGAAAAGTGTGATATGTTTTCAGGTATCTCCTATACTAATAGAGCCACATGCTCACCGGTTTGCCACATGATGTAGGCCTATGGACTGAACAAGAAACCACCAAAAATTTTAACCAGTCATCGTTCTCACAACACTGAGGACCAGTCATTCGAAATGACTTCTCCATGCATTTTATGCATTGGTAATAGCACTATGATGAAAAGTGTGATATGTTTTCAGGTATCTCCTATACTAATAGAGCCACATGCTCACCGGTTTGCCACATGATGTAGGCCCTATGGACTGAACAAGAAACCACCAAAAATTTTAACCAGTCATCGTTCTCACAACACTGAGGACCAGTCATTCGAAATGACTTCTCCATGCATTTTATGCATTGGTAAAAGCACTATGATGAAAAGTGTGATATGTTTTCAGGTATCTCCTATACTAATAGAGCCACATGCTCACCGGTTTGCCACATGATGTAGGCCTATGGACTGAACAAGAAACCACCAAAAATTTTAACCAGTCATCGTTCTCACAACACTGAGGACCAGTCATTCGAAATGACTTCTCCATGCATTTTATGCATTGGTAAAAGCACTATGATGAAAAGTGTGATATGTTTTCAGGTATCTCCTATACTAATAGAGCCACATGCTCACCGGTTTGCCACATGATGTAGGCCTATGGACTGAACAAGAAACCACCAAAAATTTTAACCAGTCATCGTTCTCACAACACTGAGGACCAGTCATTCGAAATGACTTCTCCATGCATTTTATGCATTGGTAAAAGCACTATGATGAAAAGTGTGATATGTTTTCAGGTATCTCCTATACTAATAGAGCCACATGCTCACTGGTTTGCCACATGATGTAGGCCTATGGACTGAACAAGAAACCACCAAAAATTTTAACCAGTCATCGTTCTCACAACACTGAGGACCAGTCATTCGAAATGACTTCTCCATGCATTTTATGCATTGGTAAAAGCACTATGATGAAAAGTGTGATATGTTTTCAGGTATCTCCTATACTAATAGAGCCACATGCTCACCGGTTTGCCACATGATATAGGCCTATGGACTGAACAAGAAACCACCAAAAATTTTAACCAGTCATCGTTCTCACAACACTGAGGACCAGTCATTCGAAATGACTTCTCCATGCATTTTATGCATTGGTAAAAGCACTATGATGAAAAGTGTGATATGTTTTCAGGTATCTCCTATACTAATAGAGCCACATGCTCACCGGTTTGCCACATGATGTAGGCCTATGGACTGAACAAGAAACCACCAAAAATTTTAACCAGTCATCGTTCTCACAACACTGAGGACCAGTCATTCGAAATGACTTCTCCATGCATTTTATGCATTGGTAAAAGCACTATGATGAAAAGTGTGATATGTTTTCAGGTATCTCCTATACTAATAGAGCCACATTCTCACCGGTTTGCCACATGATGTAGGCCTATGGACTGAACAAGAAACCACCAAAAATTTAACCAGTCATCGTTCTCACAACACTGAGGACCAGTCATTCGAAATGACTTCTCCATGCATTTTATGCATTGGTAAAAGCACTATGATGAAAAGTGTGATATGTTTTCAGGTATCTCCTATACTAATAGAGCCACATGCTCACCGGTTTGCCACATGATGTAGGCCTATGGACTGAACAAGAAACCACCAAAAATTTTAACCAGTCATCGTTCTCACAACACTGAGGACTAGTCATTCGAAATGACTTCTCCATGCATTTTATGCATTGGTAAAAGCACTATGATGAAAAGTGTGATATGTTTTCAGGTATCTCCTATACTAATAGAGCCACATGCTCACCGGTTTGCCACATGATGTAGGCCAATGGACTGAACAAGAAACCACCAAAAATTTTAACCAGTCATCGTTCTCACAACACTGAGGACCAGTCATTCGAAATGACTTCTCCATGCATTTTATGCATTGGTAAAAGCACTATGATGAAAAGTGTGATATGTTTTCAGGTATCTCCTATACTAATAGAGCCACATGCTCACCGGTTTGCCACATGATGTAGGCCTATGGACTGAACAAGAAACCACCAAAAATTTTAACCAGTCATCGTTCTCACAACACTGAGGACCAGTCATTCGAAATGACTTCTCCATGCATTTTATGCATTGGTAAAAGCACTATGATGAAAAGTGTGATATGTTTTCAGGTATCTCCTATACTAATAGAGCCACATGCTCACCGGTTTGCCACATGATGTAGGCCTATGGACTGAACAAGAAACCACCAAAAATTTTAACCAGTCATCGTTCTCACAACACTGAGGACCAGTCATTCGAAATGACTTCTCCATGCATTTTATGCATTGGTAAAAGCACTATGATGAAAAGTGTGATATGTTTTCAGGTATCTCCTATACTAATAGAGCCACATGCTCACCGGTTTGCCACATGATGTAGGCCTATGGACTGAACAAGAAACCACCAAAAATTTTAACCAGTCATCGTTCTCACAACACTGAGGACCAGTCATTCGAAATGACTTCTCCATGCATTTTATGCATTGGTAAAAGCACTATGATGAAAAGTGTGATATGTTTTCAGGTATCTCCTATACTAATAGAGCCACATGCTCACCGGTTTACCACATGATGTAGGCCTATGGACTGAACAAGAAACCACCAAAAATTTTAACCAGTCATCGTTCTCACAACACTGAGGACCAGTCATTCGAAATGACTTCTCCATGCATTTTATGCATTGGTAAAAGCACTATGATGAAAAGTGTGATATGTTTTCAGGTATCTCCTATACTAATAGAGCCACATGCTCACCGGTTTGCCACATGATGTAGGCCTATGGACTGAACAAGAAACCACCAAAAATTTTAACCAGTCATCGTTCTCACAACACTGAGGACCAGTCATTCGAAATGACTTCTCCATGCATTTTATGCATTGGTAAAAGCACTATGATGAAAAGTGTGATATGTTTTCAGGTATCTCCTATACTAATAGAGCCACATGCTCACCGGTTTGCCACATGATGTAGGCCTATGGACTGAACAAGAAACCACCAAAAATTTTAACCAGTCATCGTTCTCACAACACTGAGGACCAGTCATTCGAAATGACTTCTCCATGCATTTTATGCATTGGTAAAAGCACTATGATGAAAAGTGTGATATGTTTTCAGGTATCTCCTATACTAATAGAGCCACATGCTCACCGGTTTGCCACATGATGTAGGCCTATGGACTGAACAAGAAACCACCAAAAATTTTAACCAGTCATCGTTCTCACAACACTGAGGACCAGTCATTCGAAATGACTTCTCCATGCATTTTATGCATTGGTAAAAGCACTATGATGAAAAGTGTGATATGTTTTCAGGTATCTCCTATACTAATAGAGCCACATGCTCACCGGTTTGCCACATGATGTAGGCCTATGGACTGAACAAGAAACCACCAAAAATTTTAACCAGTCATCGTTCTCACAACACTGAGGACCAGTCATTCGAAATGACTTCTCCATGCATTTTATGCATTGGTAAAAGCACTATGATGAAAAGTGTGATATGTTTTCAGGTATCTCCTATACTAATAGAGCCACATGCTCACCGGTTTACCACATGATGTAGGCCTGTGGACTGAACAAGAAACCACCAAAAATTTTAACCAGTCATCGTTCTCACAATACTGAGGACCAGTCATTCGAAATGACTTCTCCATGCATTTTATGCATTGGTAAAAGCACTATGATGAAAAGTGTGATATGTTTTCAGGTATCTCCTATACTAATAGAGCCACATGCTCACCGGTTTGCCACATGATGTAGGCCTATGGACTGAACAAGAAACCACCAAAAATTTTAACCAGTCATCGTTCTCACAACACTGAGGACCAGTCATTCGAAATGACTTCTCCATGCATTTTATGCATTGGTAAAAGCACTATGATGAAAAGTGTGATATGTTTTCAGGTATCTCCTATACTAATAGAGCCACATGCTCACCGGTTTGCCACATGATGTAGGCCTATGGACTGAACAAGAAACCACCAAAAATTTTAACCAGTCATCGTTCTCACAACACTGAGGACCAGTCATTCGAAATGACTTCTCCATGCATTTTATGCATTGGTAAAAGCACTATGATGAAAAGTGTGATATGTTTTCAGGTATCTCCTATACTAATAGAGCCACATGCTCACCGGTTTGCCACATGATGTAGGCCTATGGACTGAACAAGAAACCACCAAAAATTTTAACCAGTCATCGTTCTCACAACACTGAGGACCAGTCATTCGAAATGACTTCTCCATGCATTTTATGCATTGGTAAAAGCACTATGATGAAAAGTGTGATATGTTTTCAGGTATCTCCTAAACTAATAGAGCCACATGCTCACCGGTTTGCCACATGATGTAGGCCTATGGACTGAACAAGAAACGACCAAAAATTTTAACCAGTCATCGTTCTCACAACACTGAGGACCAGTCATTCGAAATGACTTCTCCATGCATTTTATGCATTGGTAAAAGCACTATGATGAAAAGTGTGATATGTTTTCAGGTATCTCCTATACTAATAGAGCCACATGCTCACCGGTTTGCCACATGATGTAGGCCTATGTACTGAACAAGAAACCACCAAAAATTTTAACCAGTCATCATTCTCACAACACTGAGGACCAGTCATTCGAAATGACTTCTCCATGCATTTTATGCATTGGTAAAAGCACTATGATGAAAAGTGTGATATGTTTTCAGGTATCTCCTAAACTAATAGAGCCACATGCTCACCGGTTTGCCACATGATGTAGGCCTATGGACTGAACAAGAAACGACCAAAAATTTTAACCAGTCATCGTTCTCACAACACTGAGGACCAGTCATTCGAAATGACTTCTCCATGCATTTTATGCATTGGTAAAAGCACTATGATGAAAAGTGTGATATGTTTTCAGGTATCTCCTATACTAATAGAGCCACATGCTCACCGGTTTGCCACATGATGTAGGCCTATGTACTGAACAAGAAACCACCAAAAATTTTAACCAGTCATCGTTCTCACAACACTGAGGACCAGTCATTCGAATTGACTTCTCCATGCATTTTATGCATTGGTAAAAGCACTATGATGAAAAGTGTGATATGTTTTCAGGTATCTCCTATACTAATAGAGCCACATGCTCACCGGTTTGCCACATGATGTAGGCCTATGGACTGAACAAGAAACCACCAAAAATTTTAACCAGTCATCGTTCTCACAACACTGAGGACCAGTCATTCGAAATGACTTCTCCATGCATTTTATGCATTGGTAAAAGCACTATGATGAAAAGTGTGATATGTTTTCAGGTATCTCCTATACTAATAGAGCCACATGCTCACTGGTTTGCCACATGATGTAGGCCTATGGACTGAACAAGAAACCACCAAAAATTTTAACCAGTCATCGTTCTCACAACACTGAGGACCAGTCATTCGAAATGACTTCTCCATGCATTTTATGCATTGGTAAAAGCACTATGATGAAAAGTGTGATATGTTTTCAGGTATCTCCTATACTAATAGAGCCACATGCTCACTGGTTTGCCACATGATGTAGGCCTATGGACTGAACAAGAAACCACCAAAAATTTTAACCAGTCATCGTTCTCACAACACTGAGGACCAGTCATTCGAAATGACTTCTCCATGCATTTTATGCATTGGTAAAAGCACTATGATGAAAAGTGTGATATGTTTTCAGGTATCTCCTAAACTAATAGAGCCACATGCTCACCGGTTTGCCACATGATGTAGGCCTATGGACTGAACAAGAAACCACCAAAAATTTTAACCAGTCATCGTTCTCACAACACTGAGGACCAGTCATTCGAAATGACTTCTCCATGCATTTTATGCATTGGTAAAAGCACTATGATGAAAAGTGTGATATGTTTTCAGGTATCTCCTATACTAATAGAGCCACATGCTCACCGGTTTGCCACATGATGTAGGCCTATGGACTGAACAAGAAACCACCAAAAATTTTAACCAGTCATCGTTCTCACAACACTGAGGACCAGTCATTCGAAATGACTTCTCCATGCATTTTATGCATTGGTAAAAGCACTATGATGAAAAGTGTGATATGTTTTCAGGTATCTCCTATACTAATAGAGCCACATGCTCACCGGTTTGCCACATGATGTAGGCCTATGGACTGAACAAGAAACCACCAAAAATTTTAACCAGTCATCGTTCTCACAACACTGAGGACCAGTCATTCGAAATGACTTCTCCATGCATTTTATGCATTGGTAAAAGCACTATGATGAAAAGTGTGATATGTTTTCAGGTATCTCCTATACTAATAGAGCCACATGCTCACCGGTTTACCACATGATGTAGGCCTATGGACTGAACAAGAAACCACCAAAAATTTTAACCAGTCATCGTTCTCACAACACTGAGGACCAGTCATTCGAAATGACTTCTCCATGCATTTTATGCATTGGTAAAAGCACTATGATGAAAAGTGTGATATGTTTTCAGGTATCTCCTATACTAATAGAGCCACATGCTCACCGGTTTGCCACATGATGTAGGCCTATGGACTGAACAAGAAACCACCAAAAATTTTAACCAGTCATCGTTCTCACAACACTGAGGACCAGTCATTCGAAATGACTTCTCCATGCATTTTATGCATTGGTAAAAGCACTATGATGAAAAGTATGATATGTTTTCAGGTATCTCCTATACTAATAGAGCCACATGCTCACCGGTTTGCCACATGATGTAGGCCTATGGACTGAACAAGAAACCACCAAAAATTTTAACCAGTCATCGTTCTCACAACACTGAGGACCAGTCATTCGAAATGACTTCTCCATGCATTTTATGCATTGGTAAAAGCACTATGATGAAAAGTGTGATATGTTTTCAGGTATCTCCTATACTAATAGAGCCACATGCTCACCGGTTTGCCACATGATGTAGGCCTATGGACTGAACAAGAAACCACCAAAAATTTTAACCAGTCATCGTTCTCACAACACTGAGGACCAGTCATTCGAAATGACTTCTCCATGCATTTTATGCATTGGTAAAAGCACTATGATGAAAAGTGTGATATGTTTTCAGGTATCTCCTATACTAATAGAGCCACATGCTCACCGGTTTGCCACATGATGTAGGCCTATGGACTGAACAAGAAACCACCAAAAATTTTAACCAGTCATCGTTCTCACAACACTGAGGACCAGTCATTCGAAATGACTTCTCCATGCATTTTATGCATTGGTAAAAGCACTATGATGAAAAGTGTGATATGTTTTCAGGTATCTCCTATACTAATAGAGCCACATGCTCACCGGTTTGCCACATGATGTAGGCCTATGGACTGAACAAGAAACCACCAAAAATTTTAACCAGTCATCGTTCTCACAACACTGAGGACCAGTCATTCGAAATGACTTCTCCATGCATTTTATGCATTGGTAAAAGCACTATGATGAAAAGTGTGATATGTTTTCAGGTATCTCCTATACTAATAGAGCCACATACTCACCGGTTTGCCACATGATGTAGGCCTATGGACTGAACAAGAAACCACCAAAAATTTTAACCAGTCATCGTTCTCACAACACTGAGGACCAGTCATTCGAAATGACTTCTCCATGCATTTTATGCATTGGTAAAAGCACTATGATGAAAAGTGTGATATGTTTTCAGGTATCTCCTAAACTAATAGAGCCACATGCTCACCGGTTTGCCACATGATGTAGGCCTATGGACTGAACAAGAAACGACCAAAAATTTTAACCAGTCATCGTTCTCACAACACTGAGGACCAGTCATTCGAAATGACTTCTCCATGCATTTTATGCATTGGTAAAAGCACTATGATGAAAAGTGTGATATGTTTTCAGGTATCTCCTATACTAATAGAGCCACATGCTCACCGGTTTGCCACATGATGTAGGCCTATGTACTGAACAAGAAACCACCAACAATTTTAACCAGTCATCATTCTCACAACACTGAGGACCAGTCATTCGAAATGACTTCTCCATGCATTTTATGCATTGGTAAAAGCACTATGATGAAAAGTGTGATATGTATTCAGGTATCTCCTATACTAATAGAGCCACATGCTCACCGGTTTGCCACATGATGTAGGCCCATGGACTGAACAAGAAACCACCAAAAATTTTAACCAGTCATCGTTCTCACAACACTGAGGACCAGTCATTCGAAATGACTTCTCCATGCATTTTATGCATTGGTAAAAGCACTATGATGAAAAGTGTGATATGTTTTCAGGTATCTCCTATACTAATAGAGTCACATGCTCACCGGTTTGCCACATGATGTAGGCCCATGGACTGAACAAGAAACCACCAAAAATTTTAACCAGTCATCGTTCTCACAACACTGAGGACCAGTCATTCGAATTGACTTCTCCATGCATTTTATGCATTGGTAAAAGCACTATGATGAAAAGTGTGATATGTTTTCAGGTATCTCCTATACTAATAGAGCCACATGCTCACTGGTTTGCCACATGATGTAGGCCTATGGACTGAACAAGAAACCACCAAAAATTTTAACCAGTCATCGTTCTCACAACACTGAGGACCAGTCATTCGAAATGACTTCTCCATGCATTTTATGCATTGGTAAAAGCACTATGATGAAAAGTGTGATATGTTTTCAGGTATCTCCTATACTAATAGAGCCACATGCTCACCGGTTTGCCACATGATGTAGGCCTATGGACTGAACAAGAAACCACCAAAAATTTTAACCAGTCATCGTTCTCACAACACTGAGGACCAGTCATTCGAAATGACTTCTCCATGCATTTTATGCATTGGTAAAAGCACTATGATGAAAAGTGTGATATGTTTTCAGGTATCTCCTATACTAATAGAGCCACATGCTCACTGGTTTGCCACATGATGTAGGCCTATGGACTGAACAAGAAACCACCAAAAATTTTAACCAGTCATCGTTCTCACAACACTGAGGACCAGTCATTCGAAATGACTTCTCCATGCATTTTATGCATTGGTAAAAGCACTATGATGAAAAGTGTGATATGTTTTCAGGTATCTCCTATACTAATAGAGCCACATGCTCACTGGTTTGCCACATGATGTAGGCCTATGGACTGAACAAGAAACCACCAAAAATTTTAACCAGTCATCGTTCTCACAACACTGAGGACCAGTCATTCGAAATGACTTCTCCATGCATTTTATGCATTGGTAAAAGCACTGTGATGAAAAGTGTGATATGTTTTCAGGTATCTCCTAAACTAATAGAGCCACATGCTCACCGGTTTGCCACATGATGTAGGCCTATGGACTGAACAAGAAACCACCAAAAATTTTAACCAGTCATCGTTCTCACAACACTGAGGACCAGTCATTCGAAATGACTTCTCCATGCATTTTATGCATTGGTAAAAGCACTATGATGAAAAGTGTGATATGTTTTCAGGTATCTCCTATACTAATAGAGCCACATGCTCACCGGTTTGCCACATGATGTAGGCCTATGGACTGAACAAGAAACCACCAAAAAATTTAACCAGTCATCGTTCTCACAACACTGAGGACCAGTCATTCGAAATGACTTCTCCATGCATTTTATGCATTGGTAAAAGCACTATGATGAAAAGTGTGATATGTTTTCAGGTATCTCCTAAACTAATAGAGCCACATGCTCACCGGTTTGCCACATGATGTAGGCCTATGGACTGAACAAGAAACCACCAAAAATTTTAACCAGTCATCGTTCTCACAACACTGAGGACCAGTCATTCGAAATGACTTCTCCATGCATTTTATGCATTGGTAAAAGCACTATGATGAAAAGTGTGATATGTTTTCAGGTATCTCCTATACTAATAGAGCCACATGCTCACCGGTTTGCCACATGATGTAGGCCTATGGACTGAACAAGAAACCACCAAAAATTTTAACCAGTCATCATTCTCACAACACTGAGGACCAGTCATTCGAAATGACTTCTCCATGCATTTTATGCATTGGTAAAAGCACTATGATGAAAAGTGTGATATGTTTTCAGGTATCTCCTATACTAATAGAGCCACATGCTCACCGGTTTGCCACATGATGTAGGCCTATGGACTGAACAAGAAACCACCAAAAATTTTAACCAGTCATCGTTCTCACAACACTGAGGACCAGTCATTCGAAATGACTTCTCCATGCATTTTATGCATTGGTAAAAGCACTATGATGAAAAGTGTGATATGTTTTCAGGTATCTCCTATACTAATAGAGCCACATGCTCACCGGTTTGCCACATGATGTAGGCCTATGGACTGAACAAGAAACCACCAAAAATTTTAACCAGTCATCGTTCTCACAACACTGAGGACCAGTCATTCGAAATGACTTCTCCATGCATTTTATGCATTGGTAAAAGCACTATGATGAAAAGTGTGATATGTTTTCAGGTATCTCCTATACTAATAGAGCCACATGCTCACTGGTTTGCCACATGATGTAGGCCTATGGACTGAACAAGAAACCACCAAAAATTTTAACCAGTCATCGTTCTCACAACACTGAGGACCAGTCATTCGAAATGACTTCTCCATGCATTTTATGCATTGGTAAAAGCACTATGATGAAAAGTGTGATATGTTTTCAGGTATCTCCTATACTAATAGAGCCACATGCTCACTGGTTTGCCACATGATGTAGGCCTATGGACTGAACAAGAAACCACCAAAAATTTTAACCAGTCATCGTTCTCACAACACTGAGGACCAGTCATTCGAAATGACTTCTCCATGCATTTTATGCATTGGTAAAAGCACTATGATGAAAAGTGTGATATGTTTTCAGGTATCTCCTAAACTAATAGAGCCACATGCTCACCGGTTTGCCACATGATGTAGGCCTATGGACTGAACAAGAAACGACCAAAAATTTTAACCAGTCATCGTTCTCACAACACTGAGGACCAGTCATTCGAAATGACTTCTCCATGCATTTTATGCATTGGTAAAAGCACTATGATGAAAAGTGTGATATGTATTCAGGTATCTCCTATACTAATAGAGCCACATGCTCACCGGTTTGCCACATGATGTAGGCCCATGGACTGAACAAGAAACCACCAAAAATTTTAACCAGTCATCGTTCTCACAACACTGAGGACCAGTCATTCGAAATGACTTCTCCATGCATTTTATGCATTGGTAAAAGCACTATGATGAAAAGTGTGATATGTTTTCAGGTATCTCCTATACTAATAGAGTCACATGCTCACCGGTTTGCCACATGATGTAGGCCCATGGACTGAACAAGAAACCACCAAAAATTTTAACCAGTCATCGTTCTCACAACACTGAGGACCAGTCATTCGAATTGACTTCTCCATGCATTTTATGCATTGGTAAAAGCACTATGATGAAAAGTGTGATATGTTTTCAGGTATCTCCTATACTAATAGAGCCACATGCTCACTGGTTTGCCACATGATGTAGGCCTATGGACTGAACAAGAAACCACCAAAAATTTTAACCAGTCATCGTTCTCACAACACTGAGGACCAGTCATTCGAAATGACTTCTCCATGCATTTTATGCATTGGTAAAAGCACTATGATGAAAAGTGTGATATGTTTTCAGGTATCTCCTATACTAATAGAGCCACATGCTCACCGGTTTGCCACATGATGTAGGCCTATGGACTGAACAAGAAACCACCAAAAATTTTAACCAGTCATCGTTCTCACAACACTGAGGACCAGTCATTCGAAATGACTTCTCCATGCATTTTATGCATTGGTAAAAGCACTATGATGAAAAGTGTGATATGTTTTCAGGTATCTCCTATACTAATAGAGCCACATGCTCACTGGTTTGCCACATGATGTAGGCCTATGGACTGAACAAGAAACCACCAAAAATTTTAACCAGTCATCGTTCTCACAACACTGAGGACCAGTCATTCGAAATGACTTCTCCATGCATTTTATGCATTGGTAAAAGCACTATGATGAAAAGTGTGATATGTTTTCAGGTATCTCCTATACTAATAGAGCCACATGCTCACTGGTTTGCCACATGATGTAGGCCTATGGACTGAACAAGAAACCACCAAAAATTTTAACCAGTCATCGTTCTCACAACACTGAGGACCAGTCATTCGAAATGACTTCTCCATGCATTTTATGCATTGGTAAAAGCACTATGATGAAAAGTGTGATATGTTTTCAGGTATCTCCTAAACTAATAGAGCCACATGCTCACCGGTTTGCCACATGATGTAGGCCTATGGACTGAACAAGAAACCACCAAAAATTTTAACCAGTCATCGTTCTCACAACACTGAGGACCAGTCATTCGAAATGACTTCTCCATGCATTTTATGCATTGGTAAAAGCACTATGATGAAAAGTGTGATATGTTTTCAGGTATCTCCTATACTAATAGAGCCACATGCTCACCGGTTTGCCACATGATGTAGGCCTATGGACTGAACAAGAAACCACCAAAAAATTTAACCAGTCATCGTTCTCACAACACTGAGGACCAGTCATTCGAAATGACTTCTCCATGCATTTTATGCATTGGTAAAAGCACTATGATGAAAAGTGTGATATGTTTTCAGGTATCTCCTATACTAATAGAGCCACATGCTCACCGGTTTGCCACATGATGTAGGCCTATGGACTGAACAAGAAACCACCAAAAATTTTAACCAGTCATCGTTCTCACAACACTGAGGACCAGTCATTCGAAATGACTTCTCCATGCATTTTATGCATTGGTAAAAGCACTATGATGAAAAGTGTGATATGTTTTCAGGTATCTCCTATACTAATAGAGCCACATGCTCACCGGTTTGCCACATGATGTAGGCCCATGGACTGAACAAGAAACCACCAAAAATTTTAACCAGTCATCATTCTCACAACACTGAGGACCAGTCATTCGAAATGACTTCTCCATGCATTTTATGCATTGGTAAAAGCACTATGATGAAAAGTGTGATATGTTTTCAGGTATCTCCTATACTAATAGAGCCACATGCTCACCGGTTTGCCACATGATGTAGGCCTATGGACTGAACAAGAAACCACCAAAAATTTTAACCAGTCATCGTTCTCACAACACTGAGGACCAGTCATTCGAAATTACTTCTCCATGCATTTTATGCATTGGTAAAAGCACTATGATGAAAAGTGTGATATGTTTTCAGGTATCTCCTATACTAATAGAGCCACATGCTCACTGGTTTGCCACATGATGTAGGCCTATGGACTGAACAAGAAACCACCAAAAATTTTAACCAGTCATCGTTCTCACAACACTGAGGACCAGTCATTCGAAATGACTTCTCCATGCATTTTATGCATTGGTAAAAGCACTATGATGAAAAGTGTGATATGTTTTCAGGTATCTCCTATACTAATAGAGCCACATGCTCACTGGTTTGCCACATGATGTAGGCCTATGGACTGAACAAGAAACCACCAAAAATTTTAACCAGTCATCGTTCTCACAACACTGAGGACCAGTCATTCGAAATGACTTCTCCATGCATTTTATGCATTGGTAAAAGCACTATGATGAAAAGTGTGATATGTTTTCAGGTATCTCCTAAACTAATAGAGCCACATGCTCACCGGTTTGCCACATGATGTAGGCCTATGGACTGAACAAGAAACGACCAAAAATTTTAACCAGTCATCGTTCTCACAACACTGAGGACCAGTCATTCGAAATGACTTCTCCATGCATTTTATGCATTGGTAAAAGCACTATGATGAAAAGTGTGATATGTTTTCAGGTATCTCCTATACTAATAGAGCCACATGCTCACCGGTTTGCCACATGATGTAGGCCTATGGACTGAACAAGAAACCACCAAAAATTTTAACCAGTCATCGTTCTCACAACACTGAGGACCAGTCATTCGAAATGACTTCTCCATGCATTTTATGCATTGGTAAAAGCACTATGATGAAAAGTGTGATATGTTTTCAGGTATCTCCTATACTAATAGAGCCACATGCTCACCGGTTTGCCACATGCTGTAGGCCTATGGACTGAACAAGAAACCACCAAAAATTTTAACCAGTCATCGTTCTCACAACACTGAGGACCAGTCATTCGAAATGACTTCTCCATGCATTTTATGCATTGGTAATAGCACTATGATGAAAAGTGTGATATGTTTTCAGGTATCTCCTATACTAATAGAGCCACATGCTCACCGGTTTGCCACATGATGTAGGCCCATGGACTGAACAAGAAACCACCAAAAATTTTAACCAGTCATCGTTCTCACAACACTGAGGACCAGTCATTCGAAATGACTTCTCCATGCATTTTATGCATTGGTAAAAGCACTATGATGAAAAGTGTGATATGTTTTCAGGTATCTCCTATACTAATAGAGCCACATGCTCACCGGTTTGCCACATGATGTAGGCCTATGGACTGAACAAGAAACCACCAAAAATTTTAACCAGTCATCGTTCTCACAACACTGAGGACCAGTCATTCGAAATGACTTCTCCATGCATTTTATGCATTGGTAAAAGCACTATGATGAAAAGTGTGATATGTTTTCAGGTATCTCCTATACTAATAGAGCCACATGCTCACCGGTTTGCCACATGATGTAGGCCTATGGACTGAACAAGAAACCACCAAAAATTTTAACCAGTCATCGTTCTCACAACACTGAGGACCAGTCATTCGAAATGACTTCTCCATGCATTTTATGCATTGGTAAAAGCACTATGATGAAAAGTGTGATATGTTTTCAGGTATCTCCTATACTAATAGAGCCACATGCTCACTGGTTTGCCACATGATGTAGGCCTATGGACTGAACAAGAAACCACCAAAAATTTTAACCAGTCATCGTTCTCACAACACTGAGGACCAGTCATTCGAAATGACTTCTCCATGCATTTTATGCATTGGTAAAAGCACTATGATGAAAAGTGTGATATGTTTTCAGGTATCTCCTATACTAATAGAGCCACATGCTCACCGGTTTGCCACATGATGTAGGCCTATGGACTGAACAAGAAACCACCAAAAATTTTAACCAGTCATCGTTCTCACAACACTGAGGACCAGTCATTCGAAATGACTTCTCCATGCATTTTATGCATTGGTAAAAGCACTATGATGAAAAGTGTGATATGTTTTCAGGTATCTCCTATACTAATAGAGCCACATGCTCACCGATTTGCCACATGATGTAGGCCTATGGACTGAACAAGAAACCACCAAAAATTTTAACCAGTCATCGTTCTCACAACAATGAGGACCAGTCATTCGAAATGACTTCTCCATGCATTTTATGCATTGGTAAAAGCACTATGATGAAAAGTGTGATATGTTTTCAGGTATCTCCTATACTAATAGAGCCACATGCTCACCGGTTTGCCACATGATGTAGGCCTATGGACTGAACAAGAAACCACCAAAAATTTTAACCAGTCATCGTTCTCACAACACTGAGGACCAGTCATTCGAAATGACTTCTCCATGCATTTTATGCATTGGTAAAAGCACTATGATGAAAAGTGTGATATGTTTTCAGGTATCTCCTATACTAATAGAGCCACATGCTCACCGGTTTGCCACATGATGTAGGCCTATGGACTGAACAAGAAACCACCAAAAATTTTAACCAGTCATCGTTCTCACAACACTGAGGACCAGTCATTCGAAATGACTTCTCCATGCATTTTATGCATTGGTAAAAGCACTATGATGAAAAGTGTGATATGTTTTCAGGTATCTCCTATACTAATAGAGCCACATGCTCACCGGTTTGCCACATGATGTAGGCCTATGGACTGAACAAGAAACCACCAAAAATTTTAACCAGTCATCGTTCTCACAACACTGAGGACCAGTCATTCGAAATGACTTCACCATGCATTTTATGCATTGGTAAAAGCACTATGATGAAAAGTGTGATATGTTTTCAGGTATCTCCTATACTAATAGAGCCACATGCTCACCGGTTTGCCACATGATGTAGGCCTATGGACTGAACAAGAAACCACCAAAAATTTTAACCAGTCATCGTTCTCACAACACTGAGGACCAGTCATTCGAAATGACTTCTCCATGCATTTTATGCATTGGTAAAAGCACTATGATGAAAAGTGTGATATGTTTTCAGGTATCTATACTAATAGAGCCACATGCTCACCGGTTTGCCACATGATGTAGGCCTATGGACTGAACAAGAAACCACCAAAAATTTTAACCAGTCATCGTTCTCACAATACTGAGGACCAGTCATTCGAAATGACTTCTCCATACATTTTATGCATTGGTAAAAGCACTATGATGAAAAGTGTGATATGTTTTCAGGTATCTCCTATACTAATAGAGCCACATGCTCACCGGTTTGCCACATGATGTAGGCCTATGGACTGAACAAGAAACCACCAAAAATTTTAACCAGTCATCGTTCTCACAACACTGAGGACCAGTCATTCGAAATGACTTCTCCATGCATTTTATGCATTGGTAAAAGCACTATGATGAAAAGTGTGATATGTTTTCAGGTATCTCCTATACTAATAGAGCCACATGCTCACCGGTTTGCCACATGATGTAGGCCTATGGACTGAACAAGAAACCACCAAAAATTTTAACCAGTCATCGTTCTCACAACACTGAGGACCAGTCATTCGAAATGACTTCTCCATGCATTTTATGCATTGGTAAAAGCACTATGATGAAAAGTGTGATATGTTTTCAGGTATCTCCTATACTAATAGAGCCACATGCTCACCGGTTTGCCACATGATGTAGGCCTATGGACTGAACAAGAAACCACCAAAAATTTTAACCAGTCATCGTTCTCACAACACTGAGGACCAGTCATTCGAAATGACTTCTCCATGCATTTTATGCATTGGTAAAAGCACTATGATGAAAAGTGTGATATGTTTTCAGGTATCTCCTATACTAATAGAGCCACATGCTCACCGGTTTGCCACATGATGTAGGCCTATGTACTGAACAAGAAACCACCAAAAATTTTAACCAGTCATCGTTCTCACAATACAGAGGACCAGTCATTCGAAATGACTTCTCCATGCATTTTATGCATTGGTAAAAGCACTATGATGAAAAGTGTGATATGTTTTCAGGTATCTCCTATACTAATAGAGCCACATGCTCACCAGTTTGCCACATGATGTAGGCCTATGGACTGAACAAGAAACCACCAAAAATTTTAACCAGTCATCGTTCTCACAACACTGAGGACCAGTCATTCGAAATGACTTCTCCATGCATTTTATGCATTGGTAAAAGCACTATGATGAAAAGTGTGATATGTTTTCAGGTATCTCCTATACTAATAGAGCCACATGCTCACCGGTTTGCCACATGATGTAGGCCTATGTACTGAACAAGAAACCACCAAAAATTTTAACCAGTCATCGTTCTCACAATACTGAGGACCAGTCATTCGAAATGACTTCTCCATGCATTTTATGCATTGGTAAAAGCACTATGATGAAAAGTGTGATATGTTTTCAGGTATCTCCTATACTAATAGAGCCACATGCTCACCGATTTGCCACATGATGTAGGCCTATGTACTGAACAAGAAACCACCAAAAATTTTAACCAGTCATCGTTCTCACAATACTGAGGACCAGTCATTCGAAATGACTTCTCCATGCATTTTATGCATTTGTAAAAGCACTATGATGAAAAGTGTGATATGTTTTCAGGTATCTCCTATACTAATAGAGCCACATGCTCACCGGTTTGCCACATGATGTAGGCCTATGGACTGAACAAGAAACCACCAAAAATTTTAACCAGTCATCGTTCTCACAACACTGAGGACCAGTCATTCGAAATGACTTCTCCATGCATTTTATGCATTGGTAAAAGCACTATGATGAAAAGTGTGATATGTTTTCAGGTATCTCCTATACTAATAGAGCCACATGCTCACCGGTTTGCCACATGATGTAGGCCTATGGACTGAACAAGAAACCACCAAAAATTTTAACCAGTCATCGTTCTCACAACACTGAGGACCAGTCATTCGAAATGACTTCTCCATGCATTTTATGCATTGGTAAAAGCACTATGATGAAAAGTGTGATATGTTTTCAGGTTTCTCCTATACTAATAGAGCCACATGCTCACCGGTTTGCCACATGATGTAGGCCTATGGACTGAACAAGAAACCACCAAAAATTTTAACCAGTCATCGTTCTCACAACACTGAGGACCAGTCATTCGAAATGACTTCTCCATGCATTTTATGCATTGGTAAAAGCACTATGATGAAAAGTGTGATATGTTTTCAGGTATCTCCTATACTAATAGAGCCACATGCTCACCGGTTTGCCACATGATGTAGGCCTATGTACTGAACAAGAAACCACCAAAAATTTTAACCAGTCATCGTTCTCACAATACTGAGGACCAGTCATTCGAAATGACTTCTCCATGCATTTTATGCATTGGTAAAAGCACTATGATGAAAAGTGTGATATGTTTTCAGGTATCTCCTATACTAATAGAGCCACATGCTCACCGATTTGCCACATGATGTAGGCCTATGTACTGAACAAGAAACCACCAAAAATTTTAACCAGTCATCGTTCTCACAATACTGAGGACCAGTCATTCGAAATGACTTCTCCATGCATTTTATGCATTTGTAAAAGCACTATGATGAAAAGTGTGATATGTTTTCAGGTATCTCCTATACTAATAGAGCCACATGCTCACCGGTTTGCCACATGATGTAGGCCTATGGACTGAACAAGAAACCACCAAAAATTTTAACCAGTCATCGTTCTCACAACACTGAGGACCAGTCATTCGAAATGACTTCTCCATGCATTTTATGCATTGGTAAAAGCACTATGATGAAAAGTGTGATATGTTTTCAGGTATCTCCTATACTAATAGAGCCACATGCTCACCGGTTTGCCACATGATGTAGGCCTATGGACTGAACAAGAAACCACCAAAAATTTTAACCAGTCATCGTTCTCACAACACTGAGGACCAGTCATTCGAAATGACTTCTCCATGCATTTTATGCATTGGTAAATGCACTATGATGAAAAGTGTGATATGTTTTCAGGTATCTCCTATACTAATAGAGCCACATGCTCACCGGTTTGCCACATGATGTAGGCCTATGGACTGAACAAGAAACCACCAAAAATTTTAACCAGTCATCGTTCTCACAACACTGAGGACCAGTCATTCGAAATGACTTCTCCATGCATTTTATGCATTGGTAAAAGCACTATGATGAAAAGTGTGATATGTTTTCAGGTATCTCCTATATTAATAGAGCCACATGCTCACCGGTTTGCCACATGATGTAGGCCTATGGACTGAACAAGAAACCACCAAAAATTTTAACCAGTCATCGTTCTCACAACACTGAGGACCAGTCATTCGAAATGACTTCTCCATGCATTTTATGCATTGGTAAAAGCACTATGATAAAAAATTGTGATATGTTTTCAGGTATCTCCTATACTAATAGAGCCACATGCTCACCGGTTTGCCACATGATGTAGGCCTATGGACTGAACAAGAAACCACCAAAAATTTTAACCAGTCATCGTTCTCACAACACTGAGGACCAGTCATTCGAAATGACTTCTCCATGCATTTTATGCATTGGTAAAAGCACTATGATGAAAAGTGTGATATGTTTTCAGGTATCTCCTATACTAATAGAGCCACATGCTCACCGGTTTGCCACATTATGTAGGCCTATGGACTGAACAAGAAACCACCAAAAATTTTAACCAGTCATCGTTCTCACAACACTGAGGACCAGTCATTCGAAATGACTTCTCCATGCATTTTATGCATTGGTAAAAGCACTATGATGAAAAGTGTGATGTTTTCAGGTATCTCCTATACTAATAGAGCCACATGCTCACCGGTTTGCCACATGATGTAGGCCTATGGACTGAACAAGAAACCACCAAAAATTTTAACCAGTCATCGTTCTCACAACACTGAGGACCAGTCATTCGAAATGACTTCTCCATGCATTTTATGCATTGGTAAAAGCACTATGATGAAAAGTGTGATATGTTTTCAGGTATCTCCTATACTAATAGAGCCACATGCTCACCGGTTTGCCACATGATGTAGGCCTATGGACTGAACAAGAAACCACCAAAAATTTTAACCAGTCATCGTTCTCACAATACTGAGGACCAGTCATTCGAAATGACTTCTCCATGCATTTTATGCATTGGTAAAAGCACTATGATGAAAAGTGTGATATGTTTTCAGGTATCTCCTATACTAATAGAGCCACATGCTCACCGGTTTGCCACATGATGTAGGCCTATGGACTGAACAAGAAACCACCAAAAATTTTAACCAGTCATCGTTCTCACAACACTGAGGACCAGTCATTCGAAATGACTTCTCCATGCATTTTATGCATTGGTAAAAGCACTATGATGAAAAGTGTGATATGTTTTCAGGTATCTCCTATACTAATAGAGCCACATGCTCACCGGTTTGCCACATGATGTAGGCCTATGGACTGAACAAGAAACCACCAAAAATTTTAACCAGTCATCGTTCTCACAACACTGAGGACCAGTCATTCGAAATGACTTCTCCATGCATTTTATGCATTGGTAAAAGCACTATGATGAAAAGTGTGATATGTTTTCAGGTATCTCCTATACTAATAGAGCCACATGCTCACCGGTTTGCCACATGATGTAGGCCTATGTACTGAACAAGAAACCACCAAAAATTTTAACCAGTCATCGTTCTCACAATACTGAGGACCAGTCATTCGAAATGACTTCTCCATGCATTTTATGCATTGGTAAAAGCACTATGATGAAAAGTGTGATATGTTTTCAGGTATCTCCTATACTAATAGAGCCACATGCTCACCGGTTTGCCACATGATGTAGGCCTATGGACTGAACAAGAAACCACCAAAAATTTTAACCAGTCATCGTTCTCACAACACTGAGGACCAGTCATTCGAAATGACTTCTCCATGCATTTTATGCATTGGTAAAAGCACTATGATGAAAAGTGTCATATGTTTTCAGGTATCTCCTATACTAATAGAGCCACATGCTCACCGGTTTGCCACATGATGTATGCCTATGGACTGAACAAGAAACCACCAAAAATTTTAACCAGTCATCGTTCTCACAACACTGAGGACCAGTCATTCGAAATGACTTCTCCATGCATTTTATGCATTGGTAAAAGCACTATGATGAAAAGTGTGATATGTTTTCAGGTATCTCCTATACTAATAGAGCCACATGCTCACCGGTTTGCCACATGATGTAGGCCTATGGACTGAACAAGAAACCACCAAAAATTTTAACCAGTCATCGTTCTCACAACACTGAGGACCAGTCATTCGAAATGACTTCTCCATGCATTTTATGTATTGGTAAAAGCACTATGATGAAAAGTGTGATAAGTTTTCAGGTATCTCCTATACTAATAGAGCCACATGCTCACCGGTTTGCCACATGATGTAGGCCTATGGACTGAACAAGAAACCACCAAAAATTTTAACCAGTCATCGTTCTCACAACACTGAGGACCAGTCATTCGAAATGACTTCTCCATGCATTTTATGCATTGGTAAAAGCACTATGATGAAAAGTGTGATATGTTTTCAGGTATCTCCTATACTAATAGAGCCACATGCTCACCGGTTTGCCACATGATGTAGGCCTATGGACTGAACAAGAAACCACCAAAAATTTTAACCAGTCATCGTTCTCACAACACTGAGGACCAGTCATTCGAAATGACTTCTCCATGCATTTTATGCATTGGTAAAAGCACTATGATGAAAAGTGTGATATGTTTTCAGGTATCTCCTATACTAATAGAGCCACATGCTCACCGGTTTGCCACATGATGTAGGCCTATGGACTGAACAAGAAACCACCAAAAATTTTAACCAGTCATCGTTCTCACAACACTGAGGACCAGTCATTCGAAATGACTTCTCCATGCATTTTATGCATTGGTAAAAGCACTATGATGAAAAGTGTGATATGTTTTCAGGTATCTCCTATACTAATAGAGCCACATGCTCACCGGTTTGCCACATGATGTAGGCCTATGGACTGAACAAGAAACCACCAAAAATTTTAACCAGTCATCATTCTCACAACACTGAGGACCAGTCATTCGAAATGACTTCTCCATGCATTTTATGCATTGGTAAAAGCACTATGATGAAAAGTGTGATATGTTTTCAGGTATCTCCTATACTAATAGAGCCACATGCTCACCGGTTTGCCACATGATGTAGGCCTATGGACTGAACAAGAAACCACCAAAAATTTTAACCAGTCATCGTTCTCACAACACTGAGGACCAGTCATTCGAAATGACTTCTCCATGCATTTTATGCATTGGTAAAAGCACTATGATGAAAAGTGTGATATGTTTTCAGGTATCTCCTATACTAATAGAGCCACATGCTCACCGGTTTGCCACATGATGTAGGCCTATGGACTGAACAAGAAACCACCAAAAATTTTAACCAGTCATCGTTCTCACAACACTGAGGACCAGTCATTCGAAATGACTTCTCCATGCATTTTATGCATTGGTAAAAGCACTATGATGAAAAGTGTGATATGTTTTCAGGTATCTCCTATACTAATAGAGCCACATGCTCACCGGTTTGCCACATGATGTAGGCCTATGGACTGAACAAGAAACCACCAAAAATTTTAACCAGTCATCGTTCTCACAACACTGAGGACCAGTCATTCGAAATGACTTCTCCATGCATTTTATGCATTGGTAAAAGCACTATGATGAAAAGTGTGATATGTTTTCAGGTATCTCCTATACTAATAGAGCCACATGCTCACCGGTTTGCCACATGATGTAGGCCTATGGACTGAACAAGAAACCACCAAAAATTTTAACCAGTCATCGTTCTCACAACACTGAGGACCAGTCATTCGAAATGACTTCTCCATGCATTTTATGCATTGGTAAAAGCACTATGATGAAAAGTGTGATATGTTTTCAGGTATCTCCTATATTAATAGAGCCACATGCTCACCGGTTTGCCACATGATGTAGGCCTATGGACTGAACAAGAAACCACCAAAAATTTTAACCAGTCATCGTTCTCACAACACTGAGGACCAGTCATTCGAAATGACTTCTCCATGCATTTTATGCATTGGTAAAAGCACTATGATGAAAAGTGTGATATGTTTTCAGGTATCTCCTATACTAATAGAGCCACATGCTCACCGGTTTGCCACATGATGTAGGCCTATGGACTGAACAAGAAACCACCAAAAATTTTAACCAGTCATCGTTCTCACAACACTGAGGACCAGTCATTCGAAATGACTTCTCCATGCTTTTTATGCATTGGTAAAAGCACTATGATGAAAAGTGTGATATGTTTTCAGGTATCTCCTATACTAATAGAGCCACATGCTCACCGGTTTGCCACATTATGTAGGCCTATGGACTGAACAAGAAAACACCAAAAATTTTAACCAGTCATCGTTCTCACAACACTGAGGACCAGTCATTCGAAATGACTTCTCCATGCATTTTATGCATTGGTAAAAGCACTATGATGAAAAGTGTGATATGTTTTAAGGTATCTCCTATACTAATAGAGCCACATGCTCACCGGTTTGCCACATGATGTAGGCCTATGGACTGAACAAGAAACCACCAAAAATTTTAACCAGTCATCGTTCTCACAACACTGAGGACCAGTCATTCGAAATGACTTCTCCATGCATTTTATGCATTGGTAAAAGCACTATGATGAAAAGTGTGATATGTTTTCAGGTATCTCCTATACTAATAGAGCCACATGCTCACCGGTTTGCCACATGATGTAGGCCTATGGACTGAACAAGAAACCACCAAAAATTTTAACCAGTCATCGTTCTCACAATACTGAGGACCAGTCATTCGAAATGACTTCTCCATACATTTTATGCATTGGTAAAAGCACTATGATGAAAAGTGTGATATGTTTTCAGGTATCTCCTATACTAATAGAGCCACATGCTCACCGGTTTGCCACATGATGTAGGCCTATGGACTGAACAAGAAACCACCAAAAATTTTAACCAGTCATCGTTCTCACAACACTGAGGACCAGTCATTCGAAATGACTTCTCCATGCATTTTATGCATTGGTAAAAGCACTATGATGAAAAGTGTGATATGTTTTCAGGTATCTCCTATACTAATAGAGCCACATGCTCACCGGTTTGCCACATGATGTAGGCCTATGGACTGAACAAGAAACCACCAAAAATTTTAACCAGTCATCGTTCTCACAACACTGAGGACCAGTCATTCGAAATGACTTCTCCATGCATTTTATGCATTGGTAAAAGCACTATGATGAAAAGTGTGATATGTTTTCAGGTATCTCCTATACTAATAGAGCCACATGCTCACCGGTTTGCCACATGATGTAGGCCTATGGACTGAACAAGAAACCACCAAAAATTTTAACCAGTCATCGTTCTCACAACACTGAGGACCAGTCATTCGAAATGACTTCTCCATGCATTTTATGCATTGGTAAAAGCACTATGATGAAAAGTGTGATATGTTTTCAGGTATCTCCTATACTAATAGAGCCACATGCTCACCGGTTTGCCACATGATGTAGGCCTATGTACTGAACAAGAAACCACCAAAAATTTTAACCAGTCATCGTTCTCACAATACTGAGGACCAGTCATTCGAAATGACTTCTCCATGCATTTTATGCATTGGTAAAAGCACTATGATGAAAAGTGTGATATGTTTTCAGGTATCTCCTATACTAATAGAGCCACATGCTCACCAGTTTGCCACATGATGTAGGCCTATGGACTGAACAAGAAACCACCAAAAATTTTAACCAGTCATCGTTCTCACAACACTGAGGACCAGTCATTCGAAATGACTTCTCCATGCATTTTATGCATTGGTAAAAGCACTATGATGAAAAGTGTGATATGTTTTCAGGTATCTCCTATACTAATAGAGCCACATGCTCACCGGTTTGCCACATGATGTAGGCCTATGTACTGAACAAGAAACCACCAAAAATTTTAACCAGTCATCGTTCTCACAATACTGAGGACCAGTCATTCGAAATGACTTCTCCATGCATTTTATGCATTGGTAAAAGCACTATGATGAAAAGTGTGATATGTTTTCAGATATCTCCTATACTAATAGAGCCACATGCTCACCGATTTGCCACATGATGTAGGCCTATGTACTGAACAAGAAACCACCAAAAATTTTAACCAGTCATCGTTCTCACAATACTGAGGACCAGTCATTCGAAATGACTTCTCCATGCATTTTATGCATTGGTAAAAGCACTATGATGAAAAGTGTGATATGTTTTCAGGTATCTCCTATACTAATAGAGCCACATGCTCACCAGTTTGCCACATGATGTAGGCCTATGGACTGAACAAGAAACCACCAAAAATTTTAACCAGTCATCGTTCTCACAACACTGAGGACCAGTCATTCGAAATGACTTCTCCATGCATTTTATGCATTGGTAAAAGCACTATGATGAAAAGTGTGATATGTTTTCAGGTATCTCCTATACTAATAGAGCCACATGCTCACCGGTTTGCCACATGATGTAGGCCTATGTACTGAACAAGAAACCACCAAAAATTTTAACCAGTCATCGTTCTCACAATACTGAGGACCAGTCATTCGAAATGACTTCTCCATGCATTTTATGCATTGGTAAAAGCACTATGATGAAAAGTGTGATATGTTTTCAGGTATCTCCTATACTAATAGAGCCACATGCTCACCGATTTGCCACATGATGTAGGCCTATGTACTGAACAAGAAACCACCAAAAATTTTAACCAGTCATCGTTCTCACAATACTGAGGACCAGTCATTCGAAATGACTTCTCCATGCATTTTATGCATTTGTAAAAGCACTATGATGAAAAGTGTGATATGTTTTCAGGTATCTCCTATACTAATAGAGCCACATGCTCACCGGTTTGCCACATGATGTAGGCCTATGGACTGAACAAGAAACCACCAAAAATTTTAACCAGTCATCGTTCTCACAACACTGAGGACCAGTCATTCGAAATGACTTCTCCATGCATTTTATGCATTGGTAAAAGCACTATGATTAAAAGTGTGATATGTTTTCAGGTATCTCCTATACTAATAGAGCCACATGCTCACCGGTTTGCCACATGATGTAGGCCTATGGACTGAACAAGAAACCACCAAAAATTTTAACCAGTCATCGTTCTCACAACACTGAGGACCAGTCATTCGAAATGACTTCTCCATGCATTTTATGCATTGGTAAAAGCACTATGATGAAAAGTGTGATATGTTTTCAGGTTTCTCCTATACTAATAGAGCCACATGCTCACCGGTTTGCCACATGATGTAGGCCTATGGACTGAACAAGAAACCACCAAAAATTTTAACCAGTCATCGTTCTCACAACACTGAGGACCAGTCATTCGAAATGACTTCTCCATGCATTTTATGCATTGGTAAAAGCACTATGATGAAAAGTGTGATATGTTTTCAGGTATCTCCTATACTAATAGAGCCACATGCTCACCGGTTTGCCACATGATGTAGGCCTATGGACTGAACAAGAAACCACCAAAAATTTTAACCAGTCATCGTTCTCACAACACTGAGGACCAGTCATTCGAAATGACTTCTCCATGCATTTTATGCATTGGTAAAAGCACTATGATGAAAAGTGTGATATGTTTTCAGGTATCTCCTATACTAATAGAGCCACATGCTCACCGGTTTGCCACATGATGTAGGCCTATGGACTGAACAAGAAACCACCAAAAATTTTAACCAGTCATCGTTCTCACAATACTGAGGACCAGTCATTCGAAATGACTTCTCCATGCATTTTATGCATTGGTAAAAGCACTATGATGAAAAGTGTGATATGTTTTCAGGTATCTCCTATACTAATAGAGCCACATGCTCACCGGTTTGCCACATGATGTAGGCCTATGGACTGAACAAGAAACCACCAAAAATTTTAACCAGTCATCGTTCTCACAACACTGAGGACCAGTCATTCGAAATGACTTCTCCATGCATTTTATGCATTGGTAAAAGCACTATGATGAAAAGTGTGATATGTTTTCAGGTTTCTCCTATACTAATAGAGCCACATGCTCACCGGTTTGCCACATGATGTAGGCCTATGGACTGAACAAGAAACCACCAAAAATTTTAACCAGTCATCGTTCTCACAACACTGAGGACCAGTCATTCGAAATGACTTCTCCATGCATTTTATGCATTGGTAAAAGCACTATGATGAAAAGTGTGATATGTTTTCAGGTATCTCCTATACTAATAGAGCCACATGCTCACCGGTTTGCCACATGATGTAGGCCTATGGACTGAACAAGAAACCACCAAAAATTTTAACCAGTCATCGTTCTCACAACACTGAGGACCAGTCATTCGAAATGACTTCTCCATGCATTTTATGCATTGGTAAAAGCACTATGATGAAAAGTGTGATATGTTTTCAGGTATCTCCTATACTAATAGAGCCACATGCTCACCGGTTTGCCACATGATGTAGGCCTATGGACTGAACAAGAAACCACCAAAAATTTTAACCAGTCATCGTTCTCACAACACTGAGGACCAGTCATTCGAAATGACTTCTCCATGCATTTTATGCATTGGTAAAAGCACTATGATGAAAAGTGTGACATGTTTTCAGGTATCTCCTATACTAATAGAGCCACATGCTCACCGGTTTGCCACATGATGTAGGCCTATGGACTGAACAAGAAACCACCAAAAATTTTAACCAGTCATCGTTCTCACAACACTGAGGACCAGTCATTCGAAATGACTTCTCCATGCATTTTATGCATTGGTAAAAGCACTATGATGAAAAGTGTGATATGTTTTCAGGTATCTCCTATACTAATAGAGCCACATGCTCACCGGTTTGCCACATGATGTAGGCCTATGGACTGAACAAGAAACCACCAAAAATTTTAACCAGTCATCGTTCTCACAATACTGAGGACCAGTCATTCGAAATGACTTCTCCATGCATTTTATGCATTGGTAAAAGCACTATGATGAAAAGTGTGATATGTTTTCAGGTATCTCCTATACTAATAGAGCCACATGCTCACCGGTTTGCCACATGATGTAGGCCTATGGACTGAACAAGAAACCACCAAAAATTTTAACCAGTCATCGTTCTCACAACACTGAGGACCAGTCATTCGAAATGACTTCTCCATGCATTTTATGCATTGGTAAAAGCACTATGATGAAAAGTGTGATATGTTTTCAGGTTTCTCCTATACTAATAGAGCCACATGCTCACCGGTTTGCCACATGATGTAGGCCTATGGACTGAACAAGAAACCATCAAAAATTTTAACCAGTCATCGTTCTCACAACACTGAGGACCAGTCATTCGAAATGACTTCTCCATGCATTTTATGCATTGGTAAAAGCACTATGATGAAAAGTGTGATATGTTTTCAGGTATCTCCTATACTAATAGAGCCACATGCTCACCGGTTTGCCACATGATGTAGGCCTATGGACTGAACAAGAAACCACCAAAAATTTTAACCAGTCATCGTTCTCACAACACTGAGGACCAGTCATTCGAAATGACTTCTCCATGCATTTTATGCATTGGTAAAAGCACTATGATGAAAAGTGTGATATGTTTTCAGGTATCTCCTATACTAATAGAGCCACATGCTCACCGGTTTGCCACATGATGTAGGCCTATGGACTGAACAAGAAACCACCAAAAATTTTAACCAGTCATCGTTCTCACAACACTGAGGACCAGTCATTCGAAATGACTTCTCCATGCATTTTATGCATTGGTAAAAGCACTATGATGAAAAGTGTGATATGTTTTCAGGTATCTCCTATACTAATAGAGCCACATGCTCACCGGTTTGCCACATGATGTAGGCCTATGGACTGAACAAGAAACCACCAAAAATTTTAACCAGTCATCGTTCTCACAACACTGAGGACCAGTCATTCGAAATGACTTCTCCATGCATTTTATGCATTGGTAAAAGCACTATGATGAAAAGTGTGATATGTTTTCAGGTATCTCCTATACTAATAGAGCCACATGCTCACCGGTTTGCCACATGATGTAGGCCTATGGACTGAACAAGAAACCACCAAAAATTTTAACCAGTCATCGTTCTCACAACACTGAGGACCAGTCATTCGAAATGACTTCTCCATGCATTTTATGCATTGGTAAAAGCACTATGATGAAAAGTGTGATATGTTTTCAGGTATCTCCTATACTAATAGAGCCACATGCTCACCGGTTTGCCACATGATGTAGGCCTATGGACTGAACAAGAAACCACCAAAAATTTTAACCAGTCATCGTTCTCACAATACTGAGGACCAGTCATTCGAAATGACTTCTCCATACATTTTATGCATTGGTAAAAGCACTATGATGAAAAGTGTGATATGTTTTCAGGTATCTCCTATACTAATAGAGCCACATGCTCACCGGTTTGCCACATGATGTAGGCCTATGGACTGAACAAGAAACCACCAAAAATTTTAACCAGTCATCGTTCTCACAACACTGAGGACCAGTCATTCGAAATGACTTCTCCATGCATTTTATGCATTGGTAAAAGCACTATGATGAAAAGTGTGATATGTTTTCAGGTATCTCCTATACTAATAGAGCCACATGCTCACCGGTTTGCCACATGATGTAGGCCTATGGACTGAACAAGAAACCACCAAAAATTTTAACCAGTCATCGTTCTCACAACACTGAGGACCAGTCATTCGAAATGACTTCTCCATGCATTTTATGCATTGGTAAAAGCACTATGATGAAAAGTGTGATATGTTTTCAGGTATCTCCTATACTAATAGAGCCACATGCTCACCGGTTTGCCACATGATGTAGGCCTATGGACTGAACAAGAAACCACCAAAAATTTTAACCAGTCATCGTTCTCACAACACTGAGGACCAGTCATTCGAAATGACTTCTCCATGCATTTTATGCATTGGTAAAAGCACTATGATGAAATGTGTGATATGTTTTCAGGTATCTCCTATACTAATAGAGCCACATGCTCACCGGTTTGCCACATGATGTAGGCCTATGTACTGAACAAGAAACCACCAAAAATTTTAACCAGTCATCGTTCTCACAATACAGAGGACCAGTCATTCGAAATGACTTCTCCATGCATTTTATGCATTGGTAAAAGCACTATGATGAAAAGTGTGATATGTTTTCAGGTATCTCCTATACTAATAGAGCCACATGCTCACCAGTTTGCCACATGATGTAGGCCTATGGACTGAACAAGAAACCACCAAAAATTTTAACCAGTCATCGTTCTCACAACACTGAGGACCAGTCATTCGAAATGACTTCTCCATGCATTTTATGCATTGGTAAAAGCACTATGATGAAAAGTGTGATATGTTTTCAGGTATCTCCTATACTAATAGAGCCACATGCTCACCGGTTTGCCACATGATGTAGGCCTATGTACTGAACAAGAAACCACCAAAAATTTTAACCAGTCATCGTTCTCACAATACTGAGGACCAGTCATTCGAAATGACTTCTCCATGCATTTTATGCATTGGTAAAAGCACTATGATGAAAAGTGTGATATGTTTTCAGGTATCTCCTATACTAATAGAGCCACATGCTCACCGATTTGCCACATGATGTAGGCCTATGTACTGAACAAGAAACCACCAAAAATTTTAACCAGTCATCGTTCTCACAATACTGAGGACCAGTCATTCGAAATGACTTCTCCATGCATTTTATGCATTTGTAAAAGCACTATGATGAAAAGTGTGATATGTTTTCAGGTATCTCCTATACTAATAGAGCCACATGCTCACCGGTTTGCCACATGATGTAGGCCTATGGACTGAACAAGAAACCACCAAAAATTTTAACCAGTCATCGTTCTCACAACACTGAGGACCAGTCATTCGAAATGACTTCTCCATGCATTTTATGCATTGGTAAAAGCACTATGATGAAAAGTGTGATATGTTTTCAGGTATCTCCTATACTAATAGAGCCACATGCTCACCGGTTTGCCACATGATGTAGGCCTATGGACTGAACAAGAAACCACCAAAAATTTTAACCAGTCATCGTTCTCACAACACTGAGGACCAGTCATTCGAAATGACTTCTCCATGCATTTTATGCATTGGTAAAAGCACTATGATGAAAAGTGTGATATGTTTTCAGGTTTCTCCTATACTAATAGAGCCACATGCTCACCGGTTTGCCACATGATGTAGGCCTATGGACTGAACAAGAAACCACCAAAAATTTTAACCAGTCATCGTTCTCACAACACTGAGGACCAGTCATTCGAAATGACTTCTCCATGCATTTTATGCATTGGTAAAAGCACTATGATGAAAAGTGTGATATGTTTTCAGGTATCTCCTATACTAATAGAGCCACATGCTCACCGGTTTGCCACATGATGTAGGCCTATGGACTGAACAAGAAACCACCAAAAATTTTAACCAGTCATCGTTCTCACAACACTGAGGACCAGTCATTCGAAATGACTTCTCCATGCATTTTATGCATTGGTAAAAGCACTATGATGAAAAGTGTGATATGTTTTCAGGTATCTCCTATACTAATAGAGCCACATGCTCACCGGTTTGCCACATGATGTAGGCCTATGGACTGAACAAGAAATCACCAAAAATTTTAACCAGTCATCGTTCTCACAACACTGAGGACCAGTCATTCGAAATGACTTCTCCATGCATTTTATGCATTGGTAATAGCACTATGATGAAAAGTGTGATATGTTTTCAGGTATCTCCTATATTAATAGAGCCACATGCTCACCGGTTTGCCACATGATGTAGGCCTATGGACTGAACAAGAAACCACCAAAAATTTTAACCAGTCATCGTTCTCACAACACTGAGGACCAGTCATTCGAAATGACTTCTCCATGCATTTTATGCATTGGTAAAAGCACTATGATGAAAAGTGTGATATGTTTTCAGGTATCTCCTATACTAATAGAGCCACATGCTCACCGGTTTGCCACATGATGTAGGCCTATGGACTGAACAAGAAACCACCAAAAATTTTAACCAGTCATCGTTCTCACAACACTGAGGACCAGTCATTCGAAATGACTTCTCCATGCATTTTATGCATTGGTAAATGCACTATGATGAAAAGTGTGATATGTTTTCAGGTATCTCCTATACTAATAGAGCCACATGCTCACCGGTTTGCCACATGATGTAGGCCTATGGACTGAACAAGAAACCACCAAAAATTTTAACCAGTCATCGTTCTCACAACACTGAGGACCAGTCATTCGAAATGACTTCTCCATGCATTTTATGCATTGGTAAATGCACTATGATGAAAAGTGTGATATGTTTTCAGGTATCTCCTATATTAATAGAGCCACATGCTCACCGGTTTGCCACATGATGTAGGCCTATGGACTGAACAAGAAACCACCAAAAATTTTAACCAGTCATCGTTCTCACAACACTGAGGACCAGTCATTCGAAATGACTTCTCCATGCATTTTATGCATTGGTAAAAGCACTATGATAAAAAATTGTGATATGTTTTCAGGTATCTCCTATACTAATAGAGCCACATGCTCACCGGTTTGCCACATGATGTAGGCCTATGGACTGAACAAGAAACCACCAAAAATTTTAACCAGTCATCGTTCTCACAACACTGAGGACCAGTCATTCGAAATGACTTCTCCATGCATTTTATGCATTGGTAAAAGCACTATGATGAAAAGTGTGATATGTTTTCAGGTATCTCCTATACTAATAGAGCCACATGCTCACCGGTTTGCCACATTATGTAGGCCTATGGACTGAACAAGAAACCACCAAAAATTTTAACCAGTCATCGTTCTCACAACACTGAGGACCAGTCATTCGAAATGACTTCTCCATGCATTTTATGCATTGGTAAAAGCACTATGATGAAAAGTGTGATGTTTTCAGGTATCTCCTATACTAATAGAGCCACATGCTCACCGGTTTGCCACATGATGTAGGCCTATGGACTGAACAAGAAACCACCAAAAATTTTAACCAGTCATCGTTCTCACAACACTGAGGACCAGTCATTCGAAATGACTTCTCCATGCATTTTATGCATTGGTAAAAGCACTATGATGAAAAGTGTGATATGTTTTCAGGTATCTCCTATACTAATAGAGCCACATGCTCACCGGTTTGCCACATGATGTAGGCCTATGGACTGAACAAGAAACCACCAAAAATTTTAACCAGTCATCGTTCTCACAATACTGAGGACCAGTCATTCGAAATGACTTCTCCATGCATTTTATGCATTGGTAAAAGCACTATGATGAAAAGTGTGATATGTTTTCAGGTATCTCCTATACTAATAGAGCCACATGCTCACCGGTTTGCCACATGATGTAGGCCTATGGACTGAACAAGAAACCACCAAAAATTTTAACCAGTCATCGTTCTCACAACACTGAGGACCAGTCATTCGAAATGACTTCTCCATGCATTTTATGCATTGGTAAAAGCACTATGATGAAAAGTGTGATATGTTTTCAGGTATCTCCTATACTAATAGAGCCACATGCTCACCGGTTTGCCACATGATGTAGGCCTATGGACTGAACAAGAAACCACCAAAAATTTTAACCAGTCATCGTTCTCACAACACTGAGGACCAGTCATTCGAAATGACTTCTCCATGCATTTTATGCATTGGTAAAAGCACTATGATGAAAAGTGTGATATGTTTTCAGGTATCTCCTATACTAATAGAGCCACATGCTCACCGGTTTGCCACATGATGTAGGCCTATGTACTGAACAAGAAACCACCAAAAATTTTAACCAGTCATCGTTCTCACAATACTGAGGACCAGTCATTCGAAATGACTTCTCCATGCATTTTATGCATTGGTAAAAGCACTATGATGAAAAGTGTGATATGTTTTCAGGTATCTCCTATACTAATAGAGCCACATGCTCACCGGTTTGCCACATGATGTAGGCCTATGGACTGAACAAGAAACCACCAAAAATTTTAACCAGTCATCGTTCTCACAACACTGAGGACCAGTCATTCGAAATGACTTCTCCATGCATTTTATGCATTGGTAAAAGCACTATGATGAAAAGTGTCATATGTTTTCAGGTATCTCCTATACTAATAGAGCCACATGCTCACCGGTTTGCCACATGATGTATGCCTATGGACTGAACAAGAAACCACCAAAAATTTTAACCAGTCATCGTTCTCACAACACTGAGGACCAGTCATTCGAAATGACTTCTCCATGCATTTTATGCATTGGTAAAAGCACTATGATGAAAAGTGTGATATGTTTTCAGGTATCTCCTATACTAATAGAGCCACATGCTCACCGGTTTGCCACATGATGTAGGCCTATGGACTGAACAAGAAACCACCAAAAATTTTAACCAGTCATCGTTCTCACAACACTGAGGACCAGTCATTCGAAATGACTTCTCCATGCATTTTATGTATTGGTAAAAGCACTATGATGAAAAGTGTGATAAGTTTTCAGGTATCTCCTATACTAATAGAGCCACATGCTCACCGGTTTGCCACATGATGTAGGCCTATGGACTGAACAAGAAACCACCAAAAATTTTAACCAGTCATCGTTCTCACAACACTGAGGACCAGTCATTCGAAATGACTTCTCCATGCATTTTATGCATTGGTAAAAGCACTATGATGAAAAGTGTGATATGTTTTCAGGTATCTCCTATACTAATAGAGCCACATGCTCACCGGTTTGCCACATGATGTAGGCCTATGGACTGAACAAGAAACCACCAAAAATTTTAACCAGTCATCGTTCTCACAACACTGAGGACCAGTCATTCGAAATGACTTCTCCATGCATTTTATGCATTGGTAAAAGCACTATGATGAAAAGTGTGATATGTTTTCAGGTATCTCCTATACTAATAGAGCCACATGCTCACCGGTTTGCCACATGATGTAGGCCTATGGACTGAACAAGAAACCACCAAAAATTTTAACCAGTCATCGTTCTCACAACACTGAGGACCAGTCATTCGAAATGACTTCTCCATGCATTTTATGCATTGGTAAAAGCACTATGATGAAAAGTGTGATATGTTTTCAGGTATCTCCTATACTAATAGAGCCACATGCTCACCGGTTTGCCACATGATGTAGGCCTATGGACTGAACAAGAAACCACCAAAAATTTTAACCAGTCATCGTTCTCACAACACTGAGGACCAGTCATTCGAAATGACTTCTCCATGCATTTTATGCATTGGTAAAAGCACTATGATGAAAAGTGTGATATGTTTTCAGGTATCTCCTATACTAATAGAGCCACATGCTCACCGGTTTGCCACATGATGTAGGCCTATGTACTGAACAAGAAACCACCAAAAATTTTAACCAGTCATCGTTCTCACAATACTGAGGACCAGTCATTCGAAATGACTTCTCCATGCATTTTATGCATTGGTAAAAGCACTATGATGAAAAGTGTGATATGTTTTCAGGTATCTCCTATACTAATAGAGCCACATGCTCACCAGTTTGCCACATGATGTAGGCCTATGGACTGAACAAGAAACCACCAAAAATTTTAACCAGTCATCGTTCTCACAACACTGAGGACCAGTCATTCGAAATGACTTCTCCATGCATTTTATGCATTGGTAAAAGCACTATGATGAAAAGTGTGATATGTTTTCAGGTATCTCCTATACTAATAGAGCCACATGCTCACCGGTTTGCCACATGATGTAGGCCTATGGACTGAACAAGAAACCACCAAAAATTTTAACCAGTCATCGTTCTCACAACACTGAGGACCAGTCATTCGAAATGACTTCTCCATGCATTTTATGCATTGGTAAAAGCACTATGATGAAAAGTGTGATATGTTTTCAGGTATCTCCTATACTAATAGAGCCACATGCTCACCGGTTTGCCACATGATGTAGGCCTATGGACTGAACAAGAAACCACCAAAAATTTTAACCAGTCATCGTTCTCACAACACTGAGGACCAGTCATTCGAAATGACTTCTCCATGCATTTTATGCATTGGTAAAAGCACTATGATGAAAAGTGTGATAAGTTTTCAGGTATCTCCTATACTAATAGAGCGACATGCTCACCGGTTTGCCACATGATGTAGGCCTATGGACTGAACAAGAAACCACCAAAAATTTTAACCAGTCATCGTTCTCACAACACTGAGGACCAGTCATTCGAAATGACTTCTCCATGCATTTTATGCATTGGTAAAAGCACTATGATGAAAAGTGTGATATGTTTTCAGGTATCTCCTATACTAATAGAGCCACATGCTCACCGGTTTGCCACATGATGTAGGCCTATGGACTGAACAAGAAACCACCAAAAATTTTAACCAGTCATCGTTCTCACAACACTGAGGACCAGTCATTCGAAATGACTTCTCCATGCATTTTATGCATTGGTAAAAGCACTATGATGAAAAGTGTGATATGTTTTCAGGTATCTCCTATACTAATAGAGCCACATGCTCACCGGTTTGCCACATGATGTAGGCCTATGGACTGAACAAGAAACCACCAAAAATTTTAACCAGTCATCGTTCTCACAACACTGAGGACCAGTCATTCGAAATGACTTCTCCATGCATTTTATGCATTGGGAAAAGCACTATGATGAAAAGTGTGATATGTTTTCAGGTATCTCCTATACTAATAGAGCCACATGCTCACCGGTTTGCCACATGATGTAGGCCTATGGACTGAACAAGAAACCACCAAAAATTTTAACCAGTCATCGTTCTCACAACACTGAGGACCAGTCATTCTAAATGACTTCTCCATACATTCTATGCATTGGTAAAAGCACTATGATGAAAAGTGTGATATGTTTTCAGGTATCTCCTATACTAATAGAGCCACATGCTCACCGGTTTGCCACATGATGTAGGCCTATGGACTGAACAAGAAACCACCAAAAATTTTAACCAGTCATCGTTCTCACAACACTGAGGACCAGTCATTCGAAATGACTTCTCCATGCATTTTATGCATTGGTAAAAGCACTATGATGAAAAGTGTGATATGTTTTCAGGTATCTCCTATACTAATAGAGCCACATGCTCACCGGTTTGCCACATGATGTAGGCCTATGGACTGAACAAGAAACCACCAAAAATTTTAACCAGTCATCGTTCTCACAACACTGAGGACCAGTCATTCGAAATGACTTCTCCATGCATTTTATGCATTGGTAAAAGCACTATGATGAAAAGTGTGATATGTTTTCAGGTATCTCCTATACTAATAGAGCCACATGCTCACCGGTTTGCCACATGATGTAGGCCTATGGACTGAACAAGAAACCACCAAAAATTTTAACCAGTCATCGTTCTCACAACACTGAGGACCAGTCATTCGAAATGACTTCTCCATGCATTTTATGCATTGGTAAAAGCACTATGATGAAAAGTGTGATATGTTTTCAGGTATCTCCTATACTAATAGAGCCACATGCTCACCGGTTTGCCACATGATGTAGGCCTATGGACTGAACAAGAAACCACCAAAAATTTTAACCAGTCATCGTTCTCACAACACTGAGGACCAGTCATTCGAAATGACTTCTCCATGCATTTTATGCATTGGTAAAAGCACTATGATGAAAAGTGTGATATGTTTTCAGGTATCTCCTATACTAATAGAGCCACATGCTCACCGGTTTGCCACATGATGTAGGCCTATGGACTGAACAAGAAACCACCAAAAATTTTAACCAGTCATCGTTCTCACAACACTGAGGACCAGTCATTCGAAATGACTTCTCCATGCATTTTATGCATTGGTAAAAGCACTATGATGAAAAGTGTGATATGTTTTCAGGTATCTCCTATACTAATAGAGCCACATGCTCACCGGTTTGCCACATGATGTAGGCCTATGGACTGAACAAGAAACCACCAAAAATTTTAACCAGTCATCGTTCTCACAACACTGAGGACCAGTCATTCGAAATGACTTCTCCATGCATTTTATGCATTGGTAAAAGCACTATGATGAAAAGTGTGATATGTTTTCAGGTATCTCCTATACTAATAGAGCCACATGCTCACCGGTTTGCCACATGATGTAGGCCTATGGACTGAACAAGAAACCACCAAAAATTTTAACCAGTCATCGTTCTCACAACACTGAGGACCAGTCATTCGAAATGACTTCTCCATGCATTTTATGCATTGGTAAAAGCACTATGATGAAAAGTGTGATATGTTTTCAGGTATCTCTTATACTAATAGAGCCACATGCTCACCGGTTTGCCACATGATGTAGGCCTATGGACTGAACAAGAAACCACCAAAAATTTTAACCAGTCATCGTTCTCACAACACTGAGGACCAGTCATTCGAAATGACTTCTCCATGCATTTTATGCATTGGTAAAAGCACTATGATGAAAAGTGTGATATGTTTTCAGGTATCTCCTATACTAATAGAGCCACATGCTCACCGGTTTGCCACATGATGTAGGCCTATGGACTGAACAAGAAACCACCAAAAATTTTAACCAGTCATCGTTCTCACAATACTGAGGACCAGTCATTCGAAATGACTTCTCCATGCATTTTATGCATTGGTAAAAGCACTATGATGAAAAGTGTGATATGTTTTCAGGTATCTCCTATACTAATAGAGCCACATGCTCACCGGTTTGCCACATGATGTAGGCCTATGGACTGAACAAGAAACCACCAAAAATTTTAACCAGTCATCGTTCTCACAACACTGAGGACCAGTCATTCGAAATGACTTCTCCATGCATTTTATGCATTGGTAAAAGCACTATGATGAAAAGTGTGATATGTTTTCAGGTTTCTCCTATACTAATAGAGCCACATGCTCACCGGTTTGCCACATGATGTAGGCCTATGGACTGAACAAGAAACCACCAAAAATTTTAACCAGTCATCGTTCTCACAACACTGAGGACCAGTCATTCGAAATGACTTCTCCATGCATTTTATGCATTGGTAAAAGCACTATGATGAAAAGTGTGATATGTTTTCAGGTATCTCCTATACTAATAGAGCCACATGCTCACCGGTTTGCCACATGATGTAGGCCTATGGACTGAACAAGAAACCACCAAAAATTTTAACCAGTCATCGTTCTCACAACACTGAGGACCAGTCATTCGAAATGACTTCTCCATGCATTTTATGCATTGGTAAAAGCACTATGATGAAAAGTGTGATATGTTTTCAGGTATCTCCTATACTAATAGAGCCACATGCTCACCGGTTTGCCACATGATGTAGGCCTATGGACTGAACAAGAAACCACCAAAAATTTTAACCAGTCATCGTTCTCACAACACTGAGGACCAGTCATTCGAAATGACTTCTCCATGCATTTTATGCATTGGTAAAAGCACTATGATGAAAAGTGTGATATGTTTTCAGGTATCTCCTATACTAATAGAGCCACATGCTCACCGGTTTGCCACATGATGTAGGCCTATGGACTGAACAAGAAACCACCAAAAATTTTAACCAGTCATCGTTCTCACAACACTGAGGACCAGTCATTCGAAATGACTTCTCCATGCATTTTATGCATTGGTAAAAGCACTATGATGAAAAGTGTGATATGTTTTCAGGTATCTCCTATATTAATAGAGCCACATGCTCACCGGTTTGCCACATGATGTAGGCCTATGGACTGAACAAGAAACCACCAAAAATTTTAACCAGTCATCGTTCTCACAACACTGAGGACCAGTCATTCGAAATGACTTCTCCATGCATTTTATGCATTGGTAAAAGCACTATGATGAAAAGTGTGATATGTTTTCAGGTATCTCCTATACTAATAGAGCCACATGCTCACCGGTTTGCCACATGATGTAGGCCTATGGACTGAACAAGAAACCACCAAAAATTTTAACCAGTCATCGTTCTCACAACACTGAGGACCAGTCATTCGAAATGACTTCTCCATGCATTTTATGCATTGGTAAAAGCACTATGATGAAAAGTGTGATATGTTTTCAGGTATCTCCTATACTAATAGAGCCACATGCTCACCGGTTTGCCACATTATGTAGGCCTATGGACTGAACAAGAAAACACCAAAAATTTTAACCAGTCATCGTTCTCACAACACTGAGGACCAGTCATTCGAAATGACTTCTCCATGCATTTTATGCATTGGTAAAAGCACTATGATGAAAAGTGTGATATGTTTTAAGGTATCTCCTATACTAATAGAGCCACATGCTCACCGGTTTGCCACATGATGTAGGCCTATGGACTGAACAAGAAACCACCAAAAATTTTAACCAGTCATCGTTCTCACAACACTGAGGACCAGTCATTCGAAATGACTTCTCCATGCATTTTATGCATTGGTAAAAGCACTATGATGAAAAGTGTGATATGTTTTCAGGTATCTCCTATACTAATAGAGCCACATGCTCACCGGTTTGCCACATGATGTAGGCCTATGGACTGAACAAGAAACCACCAAAAATTTTAACCAGTCATCGTTCTCACAATACTGAGGACCAGTCATTCGAAATGACTTCTCCATACATTTTATGCATTGGTAAAAGCACTATGATGAAAAGTGTGATATGTTTTCAGGTATCTCCTATACTAATAGAGCCACATGCTCACCGGTTTGCCACATGATGTAGGCCTATGGACTGAACAAGAAACCACCAAAAATTTTAACCAGTCATCGTTCTCACAACACTGAGGACCAGTCATTCGAAATGACTTCTCCATGCATTTTATGCATTGGTAAAAGCACTATGATGAAAAGTGTGATATGTTTTCAGGTATCTCCTATATTAATAGAGCCACATGCTCACCGGTTTGCCACATGATGTAGGCCTATGGACTGAACAAGAAACCACCAAAAATTTTAACCAGTCATCGTTCTCACAACACTGAGGACCAGTCATTCGAAATGACTTCTCCATGCATTTTATGCATTGGTAAAAGCACTATGATGAAAAGTGTGATATGTTTTCAGGTATCTCCTATACTAATAGAGCCACATGCTCACCGGTTTGCCACATGATGTAGGCCTATGGACTGAACAAGAAACCACCAAAAATTTTAACCAGTCATCGTTCTCACAACACTGAGGACCAGTCATTCGAAATGACTTCTCCATGCATTTTATGCATTGGTAAAAGCACTATGATGAAAAGTGTGATATGTTTTCAGGTATCTCCTATACTAATAGAGCCACATGCTCACCGGTTTGCCACATTATGTAGGCCTATGGACTGAACAAGAAAACACCAAAAATTTTAACCAGTCATCGTTCTCACAACACTGAGGACCAGTCATTCGAAATGACTTCTCCATGCATTTTATGCATTGGTAAAAGCACTATGATGAAAAGTGTGATATGTTTTAAGGTATCTCCTATACTAATAGAGCCACATGCTCACCGGTTTGCCACATGATGTAGGCCTATGGACTGAACAAGAAACCACCAAAAATTTTAACCAGTCATCGTTCTCACAACACTGAGGACCAGTCATTCGAAATGACTTCTCCATGCATTTTATGCATTGGTAAAAGCACTATGATGAAAAGTGTGATATGTTTTCAGGTATCTCCTATACTAATAGAGCCACATGCTCACCGGTTTGCCACATGATGTAGGCCTATGGACTGAACAAGAAACCACCAAAAATTTTAACCAGTCATCGTTCTCACAATACTGAGGACCAGTCATTCGAAATGACTTCTCCATACATTTTATGCATTGGTAAAAGCACTATGATGAAAAGTGTGATATGTTTTCAGGTATCTCCTATACTAATAGAGCCACATGCTCACCGGTTTGCCACATGATGTAGGCCTATGGACTGAACAAGAAACCACCAAAAATTTTAACCAGTCATCGTTCTCACAACACTGAGGACCAGTCATTCGAAATGACTTCTCCATGCATTTTATGCATTGGTAAAAGCACTATGATGAAAAGTGTGATATGTTTTCAGGTATCTCCTATACTAATAGAGCCACATGCTCACCGGTTTGCCACATGATGTAGGCCTATGGACTGAACAAGAAACCACCAAAAATTTTAACCAGTCATCGTTCTCACAACACTGAGGACCAGTCATTCGAAATGACTTCTCCATGCATTTTATGCATTGGTAAAAGCACTATGATGAAAAGTGTGATATGTTTTCAGGTATCTCCTATACTAATAGAGCCACATGCTCACCGGTTTGCCACATGATGTAGGCCTATGGACTGAACAAGAAACCACCAAAAATTTTAACCAGTCATCGTTCTCACAACACTGAGGACCAGTCATTCGAAATGACTTCTCCATGCATTTTATGCATTGGTAAAAGCACTATGATGAAAAGTGTGATATGTTTTCAGGTATCTCCTATACTAATAGAGCCACATGCTCACCGGTTTGCCACATGATGTAGGCCTATGTACTGAACAAGAAACCACCAAAAATTTTAACCAGTCATCGTTCTCACAATACTGAGGACCAGTCATTCGAAATGACTTCTCCATGCATTTTATGCATTGGTAAAAGCACTATGATGAAAAGTGTGATATGTTTTCAGGTATCTCCTATACTAATAGAGCCACATGCTCACCAGTTTGCCACATGATGTAGGCCTATGGACTGAACAAGAAACCACCAAAAATTTTAACCAGTCATCGTTCTCACAACACTGAGGACCAGTCATTCGAAATGACTTCTCCATGCATTTTATGCATTGGTAAAAGCACTATGATGAAAAGTGTGATATGTTTTCAGGTATCTCCTATACTAATAGAGCCACATGCTCACCGGTTTGCCACATGATGTAGGCCTATGTACTGAACAAGAAACCACCAAAAATTTTAACCAGTCATCGTTCTCACAATACTGAGGACCAGTCATTCGAAATGACTTCTCCATGCATTTTATGCATTGGTAAAAGCACTATGATGAAAAGTGTGATATGTTTTCAGGTATCTCCTATACTAATAGAGCCACATGCTCACCGATTTGCCACATGATGTAGGCCTATGTACTGAACAAGAAACCACCAAAAATTTTAAAAAGTCATCGTTCTCACAATACTGAGGACCAGTCATTCGAAATGACTTCTCCATGCATTTTATGCATTGGTAAAAGCACTATGATGAAAAGTGTGATATGTTTTCAGGTATCTCCTATACTAATAGAGCCACATGCTCACCAGTTTGCCACATGATGTAGGCCTATGGACTGAACAAGAAACCACCAAAAATTTTAACCAGTCATCGTTCTCACAACACTGAGCACCAGTCATTCGAAATGACTTCTCCATGCATTTTATGCATTGGTAAAAGCACTATGATGAAAAGTGTGATATGTTTTCAGGTATCTCCTATACTAATAGAGCCACATGCTCACCGGTTTGCCACATGATGTAGGCCTATGTACTGAACAAGAAACCACCAAAAATTTTAACCAGTCATCGTTCTCACAATACTGAGGACCAGTCATTCGAAATGACTTCTCCATGCATTTTATGCATTGGTAAAAGCACTATGATGAAAAGTGTGATATGTTTTCAGGTATCTCCTATACTAATAGAGCCACATGCTCACCGATTTGCCACATGATGTAGGCCTATGTACTGAACAAGAAACCACCAAAAATTTTAACCAGTCATCGTTCTCACAATACTGAGGACCAGTCATTCGAAATGACTTCTCCATGCATTTTATGCATTTGTAAAAGCACTATGATGAAAAGTGTGATATGTTTTCAGGTATCTCCTATACTAATAGAGCCACATGCTCACCGGTTTGCCACATGATGTAGGCCTATGGACTGAACAAGAAACCACCAAAAATTTTAACCAGTCATCGTTCTCACAACACTGAGGACCAGTCATTCGAAATGACTTCTCCATGCATTTTATGCATTGGTAAAAGCACTATGATTAAAAGTGTGATATGTTTTCAGGTATCTCCTATACTAATAGAGCCACATGCTCACCGGTTTGCCACATGATGTAGGCCTATGGACTGAACAAGAAACCACCAAAAATTTTAACCAGTCATCGTTCTCACAACACTGAGGACCAGTCATTCGAAATGACTTCTCCATGCATTTTATGCATTGGTAAAAGCACTATGATGAAAAGTGTGATATGTTTTCAGGTTTCTCCTATACTAATAGAGCCACATGCTCACCGGTTTGCCACATGATGTAGGCCTATGGACTGAACAAGAAACCACCAAAAATTTTAACCAGTCATCGTTCTCACAACACTGAGGACCAGTCATTCGAAATGACTTCTCCATGCATTTTATGCATTGGTAAAAGCACTATGATGAAAAGTGTGATATGTTTTCAGGTATCTCCTATACTAATAGAGCCACATGCTCACCGGTTTGCCACATGATGTAGGCCTATGGACTGAACAAGAAACCACCAAAAATTTTAACCAGTCATCGTTCTCACAACACTGAGGACCAGTCATTCGAAATGACTTCTCCATGCATTTTATGCATTGGTAAAAGCACTATGATGAAAAGTGTGATATGTTTTCAGGTATCTCCTATACTAATAGAGCCACATGCTCACCGGTTTGCCACATGATGTAGGCCTATGGACTGAACAAGAAACCACCAAAAATTTTAACCAGTCATCGTTCTCACAATACTGAGGACCAGTCATTCGAAATGACTTCTCCATGCATTTTATGCATTGGTAAAAGCACTATGATGAAAAGTGTGATATGTTTTCAGGTATCTCCTATACTAATAGAGCCACATGCTCACCGGTTTGCCACATGATGTAGGCCTATGGACTGAACAAGAAACCACCAAAAATTTTAACCAGTCATCGTTCTCACAACACTGAGGACCAGTCATTCGAAATGACTTCTCCATGCATTTTATGCATTGGTAAAAGCACTATGATGAAAAGTGTGATATGTTTTCAGGTTTCTCCTATACTAATAGAGCCACATGCTCACCGGTTTGCCACATGATGTAGGCCTATGGACTGAACAAGAAACCACCAAAAATTTTAACCAGTCATCGTTCTCACAACACTGAGGACCAGTCATTCGAAATGACTTCTCCATGCATTTTATGCATTGGTAAAAGCACTATGATGAAAAGTGTGATATGTTTTCAGGTATCTCCTATACTAATAGAGCCACATGCTCACCGGTTTGCCACATGATGTAGGCCTATGGACTGAACAAGAAACCACCAAAAATTTTAACCAGTCATCGTTCTCACAACACTGAGGACCAGTCATTCGAAATGACTTCTCCATGCATTTTATGCATTGGTAAAAGCACTATGATGAAAAGTGTGATATGTTTTCAGGTATCTCCTATACTAATAGAGCCACATGCTCACCGGTTTGCCACATGATGTAGGCCTATGGACTGAACAAGAAACCACCAAAAATTTTAACCAGTCATCGTTCTCACAACACTGAGGACCAGTCATTCGAAATGACTTCTCCATGCATTTTATGCATTGGTAAAAGCACTATGATGAAAAGTGTGACATGTTTTCAGGTATCTCCTATACTAATAGAGCCACATGCTCACCGGTTTGCCACATGATGTAGGCCTATGGACTGAACAAGAAACCACCAAAAATTTTAACCAGTCATCGTTCTCACAACACTGAGGACCAGTCATTCGAAATGACTTCTCCATGCATTTTATGCATTGGTAAAAGCACTATGATGAAAAGTGTGATATGTTTTCAGGTATCTCCTATACTAATAGAGCCACATGCTCACCGGTTTGCCACATGATGTAGGCCTATGGACTGAACAAGAAACCACCAAAAATTTTAACCAGTCATCGTTCTCACAATACTGAGGACCAGTCATTCGAAATGACTTCTCCATGCATTTTATGCATTGGTAAAAGCACTATGATGAAAAGTGTGATATGTTTTCAGGTATCTCCTATACTAATAGAGCCACATGCTCACCGGTTTGCCACATGATGTAGGCCTATGGACTGAACAAGAAACCACCAAAAATTTTAACCAGTCATCGTTCTCACAACACTGAGGACCAGTCATTCGAAATGACTTCTCCATGCATTTTATGCATTGGTAAAAGCACTATGATGAAAAGTGTGATATGTTTTCAGGTTTCTCCTATACTAATAGAGCCACATGCTCACCGGTTTGCCACATGATGTAGGCCTATGGACTGAACAAGAAACCATCAAAAACTTTAACCAGTCATCGTTCTCACAACACTGAGGACCAGTCATTCGAAATGACTTCTCCATGCATTTTATGCATTGGTAAAAGCACTATGATGAAAAGTGTGATATGTTTTCAGGTATCTCCTATACTAATAGAGCCACATGCTCACCGGTTTGCCACATGATGTAGGCCTATGGACTGAACAAGAAACCACCAAAAATTTTAACCAGTCATCGTTCTCACAACACTGAGGACCAGTCATTCGAAATGACTTCTCCATGCATTTTATGCATTGGTAAAAGCACTATGATGAAAAGTGTGATATGTTTTCAGGTATCTCCTATACTAATAGAGCCACATGCTCACCGGTTTGCCACATGATGTAGGCCTATGGACTGAACAAGAAACCACCAAAAATTTTAACCAGTCATCGTTCTCACAACACTGAGGACCAGTCATTCGAAATGACTTCTCCATGCATTTTATGCATTGGTAAAAGCACTATGATGAAAAGTGTGATATGTTTTCAGGTATCTCCTATACTAATAGAGCCACATGCTCACCGGTTTGCCACATGATGTAGGCCTATGGACTGAACAAGAAACCACCAAAAATTTTAACCAGTCATCGTTCTCACAACACTGAGGACCAGTCATTCGAAATGACTTCTCCATGCATTTTATGCATTGGTAAAAGCACTATGATGAAAAGTGTGATATGTTTTCAGGTATCTCCTATATTAATAGAGCCACATGCTCACCGGTTTGCCACATGATGTAGGCCTATGGACTGAACAAGAAACCACCAAAAATTTTAACCAGTCATCGTTCTCACAACACTAAGGACCAGTCATTCGAAATGACTTCTCCATGCATTTTATGCATTGGTAAAAGCACTATGATGAAAAGTGTGATATGTTTTCAGGTATCTCCTATACTAATAGAGCCACATGCTCACCGGTTTGCCACATGATGTAGGCCTATGGACTGAACAAGAAACCACCAAAAATTTTAACCAGTCATCGTTCTCACAACACTGAGGACCAGTCATTCGAAATGACTTCTCCATGCATTTTATGCATTGGTAAAAGCACTATGATGAAAAGTGTGATATGTTTTCAGGTATCTCCTATACTAATAGAGCCACATGCTCACCGGTTTGCCACATTATGTAGGCCTATGGACTGAACAAGTAAACACCAAAAATTTTAACCAGTCATCGTTCTCACAACACTGAGGACCAGTCATTCGAAATGACTTCTCCATGCATTTTATGCATTGGTAAAAGCACTATGATGAAAAGTGTGATATGTTTTCAGGTATCTCCTATACTAATAGAGCCACATGCTCACCGGTTTGCCACATGATGTAGGCCTATGGACTGAACAAGAAACCACCAAAAATTTTAACCAGTCATCGTTCTCACAACACTGAGGACCAGTCATTCGAAATGACTTCTCCATGCATTTTATGCATTGGTAAAAGCACTATGATGAAAAGTGTGATATGTTTTCAGGTATCTCCTATACTAATAGAGCCACATGCTCACCGGTTTGCCACATGATGTAGGCCTATGGACTGAACAAGAAACCACCAAAAATTTTAACCAGTCATCGTTCTCACAATACTGAGGACCAGTCATTCGAAATGACTTCTCCATACATTTTATGCATTGGTAAAAGCACTATGATGAAAAGTGTGATATGTTTTCAGGTATCTCCTATACTAATAGAGCCACATGCTCACCGGTTTGCCACATGATGTAGGCCTATGGACTGAACAAGAAACCACCAAAAATTTTAACCAGTCATCGTTCTCACAACACTGAGGACCAGTCATTCGAAATGACTTCTCCATGCATTTTATGCATTGGTAAAAGCACTATGATGAAAAGTGTGATATGTTTTCAGGTATCTCCTATACTAATAGAGCCACATGCTCACCGGTTTGCCACATGATGTAGGCCTATGGACTGAACAAGAAACCACCAAAAATTTTAACCAGTCATCGTTCTCACAACACTGAGGACCAGTCATTCGAAATGACTTCTCCATGCATTTTATGCATTGGTAAAAGCACTATGATGAAAAGTGTGATATGTTTTCAGGTATCTCCTATACTAATAGAGCCACATGCTCACCGGTTTGCCACATGATGTAGGCCTATGGACTGAACAAGAAACCACCAAAAATTTTAACCAGTCATCGTTCTCACAACACTGAGGACCAGTCATTCGAAATGACTTCTCCATGCATTTTATGCATTGGTAAAAGCACTATGATGAAAAGTGTGATATGTTTTCAGGTATCTCCTATACTAATAGAGCCACATGCTCACCGGTTTGCCACATGATGTAGGCCTATGTACTGAACAAGAAACCACCAAAAATTTTAACCAGTCATCGTTCTCACAATACAGAGGACCAGTCATTCGAAATGACTTCTCCATGCATTTTATGCATTGGTAAAAGCACTATGATGAAAAGTGTGATATGTTTTCAGGTATCTCCTATACTAATAGAGCCACATGCTCACCAGTTTGCCACATGATGTAGGCCTATGGACTGAACAAGAAACCACCAAAAATTTTAACCAGTCATCGTTCTCACAACACTGAGGACCAGTCATTCGAAATGACTTCTCCATGCATTTTATGCATTGGTAAAAGCACTATGATGAAAAGTGTGATATGTTTTCAGGTATCTCCTATACTAATAGAGCCACATGCTCACCGGTTTGCCACATGATGTAGGCCTATGTACTGAACAAGAAACCACCAAAAATTTTAACCAGTCATCGTTCTCACAATACTGAGGACCAGTCATTCGAAATGACTTCTCCATGCATTTTATGCATTGGTAAAAGCACTATGATGAAAAGTGTGATATGTTTTCAGGTATCTCCTATACTAATAGAGCCACATGCTCACCGATTTGCCACATGATGTAGGCCTATGTACTGAACAAGAAACCACCAAAAATTTTAACCAGTCATCGTTCTCACAATACTGAGGACCAGTCATTCGAAATGACTTCTCCATGCATTTTATGCATTTGTAAAAGCACTATGATGAAAAGTGTGATATGTTTTCAGGTATCTCCTATACTAATAGAGCCACATGCTCACCGGTTTGCCACATGATGTAGGCCTATGGACTGAACAAGAAACCACCAAAAATTTTAACCAGTCATCGTTCTCACAACACTGAGGACCAGTCATTCGAAATGACTTCTCCATGCATTTTATGCATTGGTAAAAGCACTATGATGAAAAGTGTGATATGTTTTCAGGTATCTCCTATACTAATAGAGCCACATGCTCACCGGTTTGCCACATGATGTAGGCCTATGGACTGAACAAGAAACCACCAAAAATTTTAACCAGTCATCGTTCTCACAACACTGAGGACCAGTCATTCGAAATGACTTCTCCATGCATTTTATGCATTGGTAAAAGCACTATGATGAAAAGTGTGATATGTTTTCAGGTTTCTCCTATACTAATAGAGCCACATGCTCACCGGTTTGCCACATGATGTAGGCCTATGGACTGAACAAGAAACCACCAAAAATTTTAACCAGTCATCGTTCTCACAACACTGAGGACCAGTCATTCGAAATGACTTCTCCATGCATTTTATGCATTGGTAAAAGCACTATGATGAAAAGTGTGATATGTTTTCAGGTATCTCCTATACTAATAGAGCCACATGCTCACCGGTTTGCCACATGATGTAGGCCTATGGACTGAACAAGAAACCACCAAAAATTTTAACCAGTCATCGTTCTCACAACACTGAGGACCAGTCATTCGAAATGACTTCTCCATGCATTTTATGCATTGGTAAAAGCACTATGATGAAAAGTGTGATATGTTTTCAGGTATCTCCTATACTAATAGAGCCACATGCTCACCGGTTTGCCACATGATGTAGGCCTATGGACTGAACAAGAAATCACCAAAAATTTTAACCAGTCATCGTTCTCACAACACTGAGGACCAGTCATTCGAAATGACTTCTCCATGCATTTTATGCATTGGTAATAGCACTATGATGAAAAGTGTGATATGTTTTCAGGTATCTCCTATACTAATAGAGCCACATGCTCACCGGTTTGCCACATGATGTAGGCCTATGGACTGAACAAGAAACCACCAAAAATTTTAACCAGTCATCGTTCTCACAACACTGAGGACCAGTCATTCGAAATGACTTCTCCATGCATTTTATGCATTGGTAAAAGCACTATGATGAAAAGTGTGATATGTTTTCAGGTATCTCCTATATTAATAGAGCCACATGCTCACCGGTTTGCCACATGATGTAGGCCTATGGACTGAACAAGAAACCACCAAAAATTTTAACCAGTCATCGTTCTCACAACACTGAGGACCAGTCATTCGAAATGACTTCTCCATGCATTTTATGCATTGGTAAAAGCACTATGATGAAAAGTGTGATATGTTTTCAGGTATCTCCTATACTAATAGAGCCACATGCTCACCGGTTTGCCACATGATGTAGGCCTATGGACTGAACAAGAAACCACCAAAAATTTTAACCAGTCATCGTTCTCACAACACTGAGGACCAGTCATTCGAAATGACTTCTCCATGCATTTTATGCATTGGTAAATGCACTATGATGAAAAGTGTGATATGTTTTCAGGTATCTCCTATACTAATAGAGCCACATGCTCACCGGTTTGCCACATGATGTAGGCCTATGGACTGAACAAGAAACCACCAAAAATTTTAACCAGTCATCGTTCTCACAACACTGAGGACCAGTCATTCGAAATGACTTCTCCATGCATTTTATGCATTGGTAAATGCACTATGATGAAAAGTGTGATATGTTTTCAGGTATCTCCTATATTAATAGAGCCACATGCTCACCGGTTTGCCACATGATGTAGGCCTATGGACTGAACAAGAAACCACCAAAAATTTTAACCAGTCATCGTTCTCACAACACTGAGGACCAGTCATTCGAAATGACTTCTCCATGCATTTTATGCATTGGTAAAAGCACTATGATAAAAAATTGTGATATGTTTTCAGGTATCTCCTATACTAATAGAGCCACATGCTCACCGGTTTGCCACATGATGTAGGCCTATGGACTGAACAAGAAACCACCAAAAATTTTAACCAGTCATCGTTCTCACAACACTGAGGACCAGTCATTCGAAATGACTTCTCCATGCATTTTATGCATTGGTAAAAGCACTATGATGAAAAGTGTGATATGTTTTCAGGTATCTCCTATACTAATAGAGCCACATGCTCACCGGTTTGCCACATTATGTAGGCCTATGGACTGAACAAGAAACCACCAAAAATTTTAACCAGTCATCGTTCTCACAACACTGAGGACCAGTCATTCGAAATGACTTCTCCATGCATTTTATGCATTGGTAAAAGCACTATGATGAAAAGTGTGATGTTTTCAGGTATCTCCTATACTAATAGAGCCACATGCTCACCGGTTTGCCACATGATGTAGGCCTATGGACTGAACAAGAAACCACCAAAAATTTTAACCAGTCATCGTTCTCACAACACTGAGGACCAGTCATTCGAAATGACTTCTCCATGCATTTTATGCATTGGTAAAAGCACTATGATGAAAAGTGTGATATGTTTTCAGGTATCTCCTATACTAATAGAGCCACATGCTCACCGGTTTGCCACATGATGTAGGCCTATGGACTGAACAAGAAACCACCAAAAATTTTAACCAGTCATCGTTCTCACAATACTGAGGACCAGTCATTCGAAATGACTTCTCCATGCATTTTATGCATTGGTAAAAGCACTATGATGAAAAGTGTGATATGTTTTCAGGTATCTCCTATACTAATAGAGCCACATGCTCACCGGTTTGCCACATGATGTAGGCCTATGGACTGAACAAGAAACCACCAAAAATTTTAACCAGTCATCGTTCTCACAACACTGAGGACCAGTCATTCGAAATGACTTCTCCATGCATTTTATGCATTGGTAAAAGCACTATGATGAAAAGTGTGATATGTTTTCAGGTATCTCCTATACTAATAGAGCCACATGCTCACCGGTTTGCCACATGATGTAGGCCTATGGACTGAACAAGAAACCACCAAAAATTTTAACCAGTCATCGTTCTCACAACACTGAGGACCAGTCATTCGAAATGACTTCTCCATGCATTTTATGCATTGGTAAAAGCACTATGATGAAAAGTGTGATATGTTTTCAGGTATCTCCTATACTAATAGAGCCACATGCTCACCGGTTTGCCACATGATGTAGGCCTATGTACTGAACAAGAAACCACCAAAAATTTTAACCAGTCATCGTTCTCACAATACTGAGGACCAGTCATTCGAAATGACTTCTCCATGCATTTTATGCATTGGTAAAAGCACTATGATGAAAAGTGTGATATGTTTTCAGGTATCTCCTATACTAATAGAGCCACATGCTCACCGGTTTGCCACATGATGTAGGCCTATGGACTGAACAAGAAACCACCAAAAATTTTAACCAGTCATCGTTCTCACAACACTGAGGACCAGTCATTCGAAATGACTTCTCCATGCATTTTATGCATTGGTAAAAGCACTATGATGAAAAGTGTCATATGTTTTCAGGTATCTCCTATACTAATAGAGCCACATGCTCACCGGTTTGCCACATGATGTATGCCTATGGACTGAACAAGAAACCACCAAAAATTTTAACCAGTCATCGTTCTCACAACACTGAGGACCAGTCATTCGAAATGACTTCTCCATGCATTTTATGCATTGGTAAAAGCACTATGATGAAAAGTGTGATATGTTTTCAGGTATCTCCTATACTAATAGAGCCACATGCTCACCGGTTTGCCACATGATGTAGGCCTATGGACTGAACAAGAAACCACCAAAAATTTTAACCAGTCATCGCTCTCACAACACTGAGGACCAGTCATTCGAAATGACTTCTCCATGCATTTTATGTATTGGTAAAAGCACTATGATGAAAAGTGTGATAAGTTTTCAGGTATCTCCTATACTAATAGAGCCACATGCTCACCGGTTTGCCACATGATGTAGGCCTATGGACTGAACAAGAAACCACCAAAAATTTTAACCAGTCATCGTTCTCACAACACTGAGGACCAGTCATTCGAAATGACTTCTCCATGCATTTTATGCATTGGTAAAAGCACTATGATGAAAAGTGTGATATGTTTTCAGGTATCTCCTATACTAATAGAGCCACATGCTCACCGGTTTGCCACATGATGTAGGCCTATGGACTGAACAAGAAACCACCAAAAATTTTAACCAGTCATCGTTCTCACAACACTGAGGACCAGTCATTCGAAATGACTTCTCCATGCATTTTATGCATTGGTAAAAGCACTATGATGAAAAGTGTGATATGTTTTCAGGTATCTCCTATACTAATAGAGCCACATGCTCACCGGTTTGCCACATGATGTAGGCCTATGGACTGAACAAGAAACCACCAAAAATTTTAACCAGTCATCGTTCTCACAACACTGAGGACCAGTCATTCGAAATGACTTCTCCATGCATTTTATGCATTGGTAAAAGCACTATGATGAAAAGTGTGATATGTTTTCAGGTATCTCCTATACTAATAGAGCCACATGCTCACCGGTTTGCCACATGATGTAGGCCTATGGACTGAACAAGAAACCACCAAAAATTTTAACCAGTCATCATTCTCACAACACTGAGGACCAGTCATTCGAAATGACTTCTCCATGCATTTTATGCATTGGTAAAAGCACTATGATGAAAAGTGTGATATGTTTTCAGGTATCTCCTATACTAATAGAGCCACATGCTCACCGGTTTGCCACATGATGTAGGCCTATGGACTGAACAAGAAACCACCAAAAATTTTACCCAGTCATCGTTCTCACAACACTGAGGACCAGTCATTTGAAATGACTTCTCCATGCATTTTATGCATTGGTAAAAGCACTATGATGAAAAGTGTGATATGTTTTCAGGTATCTCCTATACTAATAGAGCCACATGCTCACCGGTTTGCCACATGATGTAGGCCTATGGACTGAACAAGAAACCACCAAAAATTTTAACCAGTCATCGTTCTCACAACACTGAGGACCAGTCATTCGAAATGACTTCTCCATGCATTTTATGCATTGGTAAAAGCACTATGATGAAAAGTGTGATATGTTTTCAGGTATCTCCTATACTAATAGAGCCACATGCTCACCGGTTTGCCACATGATGTAGGCCTATGGACTGAACAAGAAACCACCAAAAATTTTAACCAGTCATCATTCTCACAACACTGAGGACCAGTCATTCGAAATGACTTCTCCATGCATTTTATGCATTGGTAAAAGCACTATGATGAAAAGTGTGATATGTTTTCAGGTATCTCCTATACTAATAGAGCCACATGCTCACCGGTTTGCCACATGATGTAGGCCTATGGACTGAACAAGAAACCACCAAAAATTTTAACCAGTCATCGTTCTCACAACACTGAGGACCAGTCATTCGAAATGACTTCTCCATGCATTTTATGCATTGGTAAAAGCACTATGATGAAAAGTGTGATAAGTTTTCAGGTATCTCCTATACTAATAGAGCCACATGCTCACCGGTTTGCCACATGATGTAGGCCTATGGACTGAACAAGAAACCACCAAAAATTTTAACCAGTCATCGTTCTCACAACACTGAGGACCAGTCATTCGAAATGACTTCTCCATGCATTTTATGCATTGGTAAAAGCACTATGATGAAAAGTGTGATATGTTTTCAGGTATCTCCTATACTAATAGAGCCACATGCTCACCGGTTTGCCACATGATGTAGGCCTATGGACTGAACAAGAAACCACCAAAAATTTTAACCAGTCATCGTTCTCACAACACTGAGGACCAGTCATTCGAAATGACTTCTCCATGCATTTTATGCATTGGTAAAAGCACTATGATGAAAAGTGTGATATGTTTTCAGGTATCTCCTATACTAATAGAGCCACATGCTCACCGGTTTGCCACATGATGTAGGCCTATGGACTGAACAAGAAACCACCAAAAATTTTAACCAGTCATCGTTCTCACAACACTGAGGACCAGTCATTCGAAATGACTTCTCCATGCATTTTATGCATTGGTAAAAGCACTATGATGAAAAGTGTGATAAGTTTTCAGGTATCTCCTATACTAATAGAGCCACATGCTCACCGGTTTGCCACATGATGTAGGCCTATGGACTGAACAAGAAACCACCAAAAATTTTAACCAGTCATCGTTCTCACAACACTGAGGACCAGTCATTCGAAATGACTTCTCCATGCATTTTATGCATTGGTAAAAGCACTATGATGAAAAGTGTGATATGTTTTCAGGTATCTCCTATACTAATAGAGCCACATGCTCACCGGTTTGCCACATGATGTAGGCCTATGGACTGAACAAGAAACCACCAAAAATTTTAACCAGTCATCGTTCTCACAACACTGAGGACCAGTCATTCGAAATGACTTCTCCATGCATTTTATGCATTGGTAAAAACACTACGATGAAAAGTGTGATAAGTTTTCAGGTATCTCCTATACTAATAGAGCGACATGCTCACCGGTTTGCCACATGATGTAGGCCTATGGACTGAACAAGAAACCACCAAAAATTTTAACCAGTCATCGTTCTCACAACACTGAGGACCAGTCATTCGAAATGACTTCTCCATGCATTTTATGCATTGGTAAAAGCACTATGATGAAAAGTGTGATATGTTTTCAGGTATCTCCTATACTAATAGAGCCACATGCTCACCGGTTTGCCACATGATGTAGGCCTATGGACTGAACAAGAAACCACCAAAAATTTTAACCAGTCATCGTTCTCACAACACTGAGGACCAGTCATTCGAAATGACTTCTCCATGCATTTTATGCATTGGTAAAAGCACTATGATGAAAAGTGTGATATGTTTTCAGGTATCTCCTATACTAATAGAGCCACATGCTCACCGGTTTGCCACATGATGTAGGCCTATGGACTGAACAAGAAACCACCAAAAATTTTAACCAGTCATCGTTCTCACAACACTGAGGACCAGTCATTCGAAATGACTTCTCCATGCATTTTATGCATTGGTAAAAGCACTATGATGAAAAGTGTGATATGTTTTCAGGTATCTCCTATACTAATAGAGCCACATGCTCACCGGTTTGCCACATGATGTAGGCCTATGGACTGAACAAGAAACCACCAAAAATTTTAACCAGTCATCGTTCTCACAACACTGAGGACCAGTCATTCGAAATGACTTCTCCATGCATTTTATGCATTGGTAAAAGCACTATGATGAAAAGTGTGATATGTTTTCAGGTATCTCCTATACTAATAGAGCCACATGCTCACCGGTTTGCCACATGATGTAGGCCTATGGACTGAACAAGAAACCACCAAAAATTTTAACCAGTCATCGTTCTCACAACACTGAGGACCAGTCATTCGAAATGACTTCTCCATGCATTTTATGCATTGGTATAAAAGCACTATGATGAAAAGTGTGATATGTTTTCAGGTATCTCCTATACTAATAGAGCCACATGCTCACCGTGCCACATGATGTAGGCCTTTGGACTGAACAAGAAACCACCAAAAATTTTAACCAGTCATCGTTCTCACAACACTGAGGACCAGTCATTCGAAATGACTTCTCCATGCATTTTATGCATTGGTAAAAGCACTATGATGAAAAGTGTGATATGTTTTCAGGTATCTCCTATACTAATAGAGCCACATGCTCACCGGTTTGCCACACGATGTAGGCCTATGGACTGAACAAGAAACCACCAAAAATTTTAACCAGTCATCGTTCTCACAACACTGAGGACCAGTCATTCGAAATGACTTCTCCATGCATTTTATGCATTGGTAATAGCACTATGATGAAAAGTGTGATATGTTTTCAGGTATCTCCTATACTAATAGAGCCACATGCTCACCGGTTTGCCACATGATGTAGGCCTTTGGACTGAACAAGAAACCACCAAAAATTTTAACCAGTCATCGTTCTCACAACACTGAGGACCAGTCATTCGAAATGACTTCTCCATGCATTTTATGCATTGGTAAAAGCACTATGATGAAAAGTGTGATATGTTTTCAGGTATCTCCTATACTAATAGAGCCACATGCTCACCGGTTTGCCACACGATGTAGGCCTATGGACTTAACAAGAAACCACCAAAAATTTTAACCAGTCATCGTTCTCACAACACTGAGGACCAGTCATTCGAAATGACTTCTCCATGCATTTTATGCATTGGTAATAGCACTATGATGAAAAGTGTGATATGTTTTCAGGTATCTCCTATACTAATAGAGCCACATGCTCACCGGTTTGCCACATGATGTAGGCCTTTGGACTGAACAAGAAACCACCAAAAATTTTAACCAGTCATTGTTCTCACAACACTGAGGACCAGTCATTCGAAATGACTTCTCCATGCATTTTATGCATTGGTAAAAGCACTATGATGAAAAGTGTGATATGTTTTCAGGTATCTCCTATACTAATAGAGCCACATGCTCACCGGTTTGCCACATGATGTAGGCCTATGGACTGAACAAGAAACCACCAAACATTTTAACCAGTCATCGTTCTCACAACACTGAGGACCAGTCATTCGAAATGACTTCTCCATGCATTTTATGCATTGGTAAAAGCACTATGATGAAAAGTCTGATATGTTTTCAGGTATCTCCTATACTAATAGAGCCACATGCTCACCGGTTTGCCACATGATGTAGGCCTATGGACTGAACAAGAAACCACCAAAAATTTTAACCAGTCATTGTTCTCACAACACTGAGGACCAGTCATTCGAAATGACTTCTCCATGCATTTTATGCATTGGTAAAAGCACTATGATGAAAAGTGTGATATGTTTTCAGGTATCTCCTATACTAATAGAGCCACATGCTCACCGGTTTGCCACATGATGTAGGCCTATGGACTGAACAAGAAACCACCAAAAATTTTAACCAGTCATCGTTCTCACAACACTGAGGACCAGTCATTCGAAATGACTTCTCCATGCATTTTATGCATTGGTAAAAGCACTATGATGAAAAGTGTGATATGTTTTCAGGTATCTCCTATACTAATAGAGCCACATGCTCACCGGTTTGCCACATGATGTAGGCCTATGGACTGAACAAGAAACCACCAAAAATTTTAACCAGTCATCGTTCTCACAACACTGAGGACCAGTCATTCGAAATGACTTCTCCATGCATTTTATGCATTGGTAAAAGCACTATGATGAAAAGTGTGATATGTTTTCAGGTATCTCCTATACTAATAGAGCCACATGCTCACCGGTTTGCCACATGATGTAGGCCTATGGACTGAACAAGAAACCACCAAAAATTTTAACCAGTCATCGTTCTCACAACACTGAGGACCAGTCATTCGAAATGACTTCTCCATGCGTTTTATGCATTGGTAAAAGCACTATGGATGAAAAGTGTGATATGTTTTCAGGTATCTCCTATACTAATAGAGCCACATGCTCACCGGTTTGCCACATGATGTAGGCCTATGGACTGAACAAGAAACCACCAAAAATTTTAACCAGTCATCGATCTCACAACACTGAGGACCAGTCATTCGAAATGACTTCTCCATGCATTTTATGCATTGGTAAAAGCACTATGATGAAAAGTGTGATATGTTTTCAGGTATCTCCTATACTAATAGAGCCACATGCTCACCGGTTTGCCACATGATGTAGGCCTATGGACTGAACAAGAAACCACCAAAAATTTTAACCAGTCATCGTTCTCACAACACTGAGGACCAGTCATTCGAAATGACTTCTCCATGCATTTTATGCATTGGTAAAAGCACTATGATGAAAAGTGTGATATGTTTTCAGGTATCTCCTATACTAATAGAGCCACATGCTCACCGGTTTGCCACACGATGTAGGCCTATGGACTGAACAAGAAACCACCAAAAATTTTAACCAGTCATCGTTCTCACAACACTGAGGACCAGTCATTCGAAATGACTTCTCCATGCATTTTATGCATTGGTAATAGCACTATGATGAAAAGTGTGATATGTTTTCAGGTATCTCCTATACTAATAGAGCCACATGCTCACCGGTTTGCCACATGACGTAGGCCTTTGGACTGAACAAGAAACCACCAAAAATTTTAACCAGTCATCGTTCTCACAACACTGAGGACCAGTCATTCGAAATGACTTCTCCATGCATTTTATGCATTGGTAAAAGCACTATGATGAAAAGTGTGATATGTTTTCAGGTATCTCCTATACTAATAGAGCCACATGCTCACCGGTTTGCCACACGATGTAGGCCTATGGACTGAACAAGAAACCACCAAAAATTTTAACCAGTCATCGTTCTCACAACACTGAGGACCAGTCATTCGAAATGACTTCTCCATGCATTTTATGCATTGGTAATAGCACTATGATGAAAAGTGTGATATGTTTTCAGGTATCTCCTATACTAATAGAGCCACATGCTCACCGGTTTGCCACATGATGTAGGCCTTTGGACTGAACAAGAAACCACCAAAAATTTTAACCAGTCATCGTTCTCACAACACTGAGGACCAGTCATTCGAAATGACTTCTCCATGCATTTTATGCATTGGTAAAAGCACTATGATGAAAAGTGTGATATGTTTTCAGGTATCTCCTATACTAATAGAGCCACATGCTCACCGGTTTGCCACACGATGTAGGCCTATGGACTGAACAAGAAACCATCAAAAATTTTAACCAGTCATCGTTCTCACAACACTGAGGACCAGTCATTCGAAATGACTTCTCCATGCATTTTATGCATTGGTAAAAGCACTATGATGAAAAGTGTGATATGTTTTCAGGTATCTCCTATACTAATAGAGCCACATGCTCACCGGTTTGCCACATGATGTAGGCCTATGGACTGAACAAGAAACCACCAAAAATTTTAACCAGTCATCGTTCTCACAACACTGAGGACCAGTCATTCGAAATGACTTCTCCATGCATTTTATGCATTGGTAAAAGCACTATGATGAAAAGTGTGATATGTTTTCAGGTATCTCCTATACTAATAGAGCCACATGCTCACCGGTTTGCCACACGATGTAGGCCTATGGACTGAACAAGAAACCACCAAAAATTTTAACCAGTCATCGTTCTCACAACACTGAGGACCAGTCATTCGAAATGACTTCTCCATGCATTTTATGCATTGGTAAAAGCACTATGATGAAAAGTGTGATGTTTTCAGGTATCTCCTATACTAATAGAGCCACATGCTCACCGGTTTGCCACATGATGTAGGCCTATGGACTGAACAAGAAACCACCAAAAATTTTAACCAGTCATCGTTCTCACAACACTGAGGACCAGTCATTCGAAATGACTTCTCCATGCGTTTTATGCATTGGTAAAAGCACTATGATGAAAAGTGTGATATGTTTTCAGGTATCTCCTATACTAATAGAGCCACATGCTCACCGGTTTGCCACATGATGTAGGCCTATGGACTGAACAAGAAACCACCAAAAATTTTAACCAGTCATCGTTCTCACAACACTGAGGACCAGTCATTCGAAATGACTTCTCCATGCGTTTTATGCATTGGTAAAAGCACTATGATGAAAAGTGTGATATGTTTTCAGGTATCTCCTATACTAATAGAGCCACATGCTCACCGGTTTGCCACATGATGTAGGCCTATGGACTGAACAAGAAACCACCAAAAATTTTAACCAGTCATCGTTCTCACAACACTGAGGACCAGTCATTCGAAATGACTTCTCCATGCATTTTATGCATTGGTAAAAGCACTATGATGAAAAGTGTGATATGTTTTCAGGTATCTCCTATACTAATAGAGCCACATGCTCACCGGTTTGCCACATGATGTAGGCCTATGGACTGAACAAGAAACCACCAAAAATTTTAACCAGTCATCGTTCTCACAACACTGAGGACCAGTCATTCGAAATGACTTCTCCATGCATTTTATGCATTGGTAAAAGCACTATGATGAAAAGTGTGATATGTTTTCAGGTATCTCCTATACTAATAGAGCCACATGCTCACCGGTTTGCCACATAATGTAGGCCTATGGACTGAACAAGAAACCACCAAAAATTTTAACCAGTCATCGTTCTCACAACACTGAGGACCAGTCATTCGAAATGACTTCTCCATGCATTTTATGCATTGGTAAAAGCACTATGATGAAAAGTGTGATATGTTTTCAGGTATCTCCTATACTAATAGAGCCACATGCTCACCGGTTTGCCACATGATGTAGGCCTATGGACTGAACAAGAAACCACCAAAAATTTTAACCAGTCATTGTTCTCACAACACTGAGGACCAGTCATTCGAAATGACTTCTCCATGCATTTTATGCATTGGTAAAAGCACTATGATGAAAAGTGTGATATGTTTTCAGGTATCTCCTATACTAATAGAGCCACATGCTGACCGGTTTGCCACATGATGTAGGCCTATGGACTGAACAAGAAACCACCAAACATTTTAACCAGTCATCGTTCTCACAACACTGAGGACCAGTCATTCGAAATGACTTCTCCATGCATTTTATGCATTGGTAAAAGCACTATGATGAAAAGTCTGATATGTTTTCAGGTATCTCCTATACTAATAGAGCCACATGCTCACCGGTTTGCCACATGATGTAGGCCTATGGACTGAACAAGAAACCACCAAAAATTTTAACCAGTCATTGTTCTCACAACACTGAGGACCAGTCATTCGAAATGACTTCTCCATGCATTTTATGCATTGGTAAAAGCACTATGATGAAAAGTGTGATATGTTTTCAGGTATCTCCTATACTAATAGAGCCACATGCTCACCGGTTTGCCACATGATGTAGGCCTATGGACTGAACAAGAAACCACCAAAAATTTTAACCAGTCATCGTTCTCACAACACTGAGGACCAGTCATTCGAAATGACTTCTCCATGCATTTTATGCATTGGTAAAAGCACTATGATGAAAAGTGTGATATGTTTTCAGGTATCTCCTATACTAATAGAGCCACATGCTCACCGGTTTGCCACATGATGTAGGCCTATGGACTGAACAAGAAACCACCAAAAATTTTAACCAGTCATCGTTCTCACAACACTGAGGACCAGTCATTCGAAATGACTTCTCCATGCATTTTATGCATTGGTAAAAGCACTATGATGAAAAGTGTGATATGTTTTCAGGTATCTCCTATACTAATAGAGCCACATGCTCACCGGTTTGCCACATGATGTAGGCCTATGGACTGAACAAGAAACCACCAAAAATTTTAACCAGTCATCGTTCTCACAACACTGAGGACCAGTCATTCGAAATGACTTCTCCATGCGTTTTATGCATTGGTAAAAGCACTATGATGAAAAGTGTGATATGTTTTCAGGTATCTCCTATACTAATAGAGCCACATGCTCACCGGTTTGCCACATGATGTAGGCCTATGGACTGAACAAGAAACCACCAAAAATTTTAACCAGTCATCGATCTCACAACACTGAGGACCAGTCATTCGAAATGACTTCTCCATGCATTTTATGCATTGGTAAAAGCACTATGATGAAAAGTGTGATATGTTTTCAGGTATCTCCTATACTAATAGAGCCACATGCTCACCGGTTTGCCACATGATGTAGGCCTATGGACTGAACAAGAAACCACCAAAAATTTTAACCAGTCATCGTTCTCACAACACTGAGGACCAGTCATTCGAAATGACTTCTCCATGCATTTTATGCATTGGTAAAAGCACTATGATGAAAAGTGTGATATGTTTTCAGGTATCTCCTATACTAATAGAGCCACATGCTCACCGGTTTGCCACACGATGTAGGCCTATGGACTGAACAAGAAACCACCAAAAATTTTAACCAGTCATCGTTCTCACAACACTGAGGACCAGTCATTCGAAATGACTTCTCCATGCATTTTATGCATTGGTAATAGCACTATGATGAAAAGTGTGATATGTTTTCAGGTATCTCCTATACTAATAGAGCCACATGCTCACCGGTTTGCCACATGATGTAGGCCTTTGGACTGAACAAGAAACCACCAAAAATTTTAACCAGTCATCGTTCTCACAACACTGAGGACCAGTCATTCGAAATGACTTCTCCATGCATTTTATGCATTGGTAAAAGCACTATGATGAAAAGTGTGATATGTTTTCAGGTATCTCCTATACTAATAGAGCCACATGCTCACCGGTTTGCCACACGATGTAGGCCTATGGACTTAACAAGAAACCACCAAAAATTTTAACCAGTCATCGTTCTCACAACACTGAGGACCAGTCATTCGAAATGACTTCTCCATGCATTTTATGCATTGGTAAAAGCACTATGATGAAAAGTGTGATATGTTTTCAGGTATCTCCTATACTAATAGAGCCACATGCTCACCGGTTTGCCACATGATGTAGGCCTTTGGACTGAACAAGAAACCACCAAAAATTTTAACCAGTCATTGTTCTCACAACACTGAGGACCAGTCATTCGAAATGACTTCTCCATGCATTTTATGCATTGGTAAAAGCACTATGATGAAAAGTGTGATATGTTTTCAGGTATCTCCTATACTAATAGAGCCACATGCTCACCGGTTTGCCACATGATGTAGGCCTATGGACTGAACAAGAAACCACCAAACATTTTAACCAGTCATCGTTCTCACAACACTGAGGACCAGTCATTCGAAATGACTTCTCCATGCATTTTATGCATTGGTAAAAGCACTATGATGAAAAGTCTGATATGTTTTCAGGTATCTCCTATACTAATAGAGCCACATGCTCACCGGTTTGCCACATGATGTAGGCCTATGGACTGAACAAGAAACCACCAAAAATTTTAACCAGTCATTGTTCTCACAACACTGAGGACCAGTCATTCGAAATGACTTCTCCATGCATTTTATGCATTGGTAAAAGCACTATGATGAAAAGTGTGATATGTTTTCAGGTATCTCCTATACTAATAGAGCCACATGCTCACCGGTTTGCCACATGATGTAGGCCTATGGACTGAACAAGAAACCACCAAAAATTTTAACCAGTCATCGTTCTCACAACACTGAGGACCAGTCATTCGAAATGACTTCTCCATGCATTTTATGCATTGGTAAAAGCACTATGATGAAAAGTGTGATATGTTTTCAGGTATCTCCTATACTAATAGAGCCACATGCTCACCGGTTTGCCACATGATGTAGGCCTATGGACTGAACAAGAAACCACCAAAAATTTTAACCAGTCATCGTTCTCACAACACTGAGGACCAGTCATTCGAAATGACTTCTCCATGCATTTTATGCATTGGTAAAAGCACTATGATGAAAAGTGTGATATGTTTTCAGGTATCTCCTATACTAATAGAGCCACATGCTCACCGGTTTGCCACATGATGTAGGCCTATGGACTGAACAAGAAACCACCAAAAATTTTAACCAGTCATCGTTCTCACAACACTGAGGACCAGTCATTCGAAATGACTTCTCCATGCGTTTTATGCATTGGTAAAAGCACTATGATGAAAAGTGTGATATGTTTTCAGGTATCTCCTATACTAATAGAGCCACATGCTCACCGGTTTGCCACATGATGTAGGCCTATGGACTGAACAAGAAACCACCAAAAATTTTAACCAGTCATCGATCTCACAACACTGAGGACCAGTCATTCGAAATGACTTCTCCATGCATTTTATGCATTGGTAAAAGCACTATGATGAAAAGTGTGATATGTTTTCAGGTATCTCCTATACTAATAGAGCCACATGCTCACCGGTTTGCCACATGATGTAGGCCTATGGACTGAACAAGAAACCACCAAAAATTTTAACCAGTCATCGTTCTCACAACACTGAGGACCAGTCATTCGAAATGACTTCTCCATGCATTTTATGCATTGGTAAAAGCACTATGATGAAAAGTGTGATATGTTTTCAGGTATCTCCTATACTAATAGAGCCACATGCTCACCGGTTTGCCACACGATGTAGGCCTATGGACTGAACAAGAAACCACCAAAAATTTTAACCAGTCATCGTTCTCACAACACTGAGGACCAGTCATTCGAAATGACTTCTCCATGCATTTTATGCATTGGTAATAGCACTATGATGAAAAGTGTGATATGTTTTCAGGTATCTCCTATACTAATAGAGCCACATGCTCACCGGTTTGCCACATGATGTAGGCCTTTGGACTGAACAAGAAACCACCAAAAATTTTAACCAGTCATCGTTCTCACAACACTGAGGACCAGTCATTCGAAATGACTTCTCCATGCATTTTATGCATTGGTAAAAGCACTATGATGAAAAGTGTGATATGTTTTCAGGTATCTCCTATACTAATAGAGCCACATGCTCACCGGTTTGCCACACGATGTAGGCCTATGGACTTAACAAGAAACCACCAAAAATTTTAACCAGTCATCGTTCTCACAACACTGAGGACCAGTCATTCGAAATGACTTCTCCATGCATTTTATGCATTGGTAATAGCACTATGATGAAAAGTGTGATATGTTTTCAGGTATCTCCTATACTAATAGAGCCACATGCTCACCGGTTTGCCACATGATGTAGGCCTTTGGACTGAACAAGAAACCACCAAAAATTTTAACCAGTCATTGTTCTCACAACACTGAGGACCAGTCATTCGAAATGACTTCTCCATGCATTTTATGCATTGGTAAAAGCACTATGATGAAAAGTGTGATATGTTTTCAGGTATCTCCTATACTAATAGAGCCACATGCTCACCGGTTTGCCACATGATGTAGGCCTATGGACTGAACAAGAAACCACCAAACATTTTAACCAGTCATCGTTCTCACAACACTGAGGACCAGTCATTCGAAATGACTTCTCCATGCATTTTATGCATTGGTAAAAGCACTATGATGAAAAGTCTGATATGTTTTCAGGTATCTCCTATACTAATAGAGCCACATGCTCACCGGTTTGCCACATGATGTAGGCCTATGGACTGAACAAGAAACCACCAAAAATTTTAACCAGTCATTGTTCTCACAACACTGAGGACCAGTCATTCGAAATGACTTCTCCATGCATTTTATGCATTGGTAAAAGCACTATGATGAAAAGTGTGATATGTTTTCAGGTATCTCCTATACTAATAGAGCCACATGCTCACCGGTTTGCCACATGATGTAGGCCTATGGACTGAACAAGAAACCACCAAAAATTTTAACCAGTCATCGTTCTCACAACACTGAGGACCAGTCATTCGAAATGACTTCTCCATGCATTTTATGCATTGGTAAAAGCACTATGATGAAAAGTGTGATATGTTTTCAGGTATCTCCTATACTAATAGAGCCACATGCTCACCGGTTTGCCACATGATGTAGGCCTATGGACTGAACAAGAAACCACCAAAAATTTTAACCAGTCATCGTTCTCACAACACTGAGGACCAGTCATTCGAAATGACTTCTCCATGCATTTTATGCATTGGTAAAAGCACTATGATGAAAAGTGTGATATGTTTTCAGGTATCTCCTATACTAATAGAGCCACATGCTCACCGGTTTGCCACATGATGTAGGCCTATGGACTGAACAAGAAACCACCAAAAATTTTAACCAGTCATCGTTCTCACAACACTGAGGACCAGTCATTCGAAATGACTTCTCCATGCGTTTTATGCATTGGTAAAAGCACTATGATGAAAAGTGTGATATGTTTTCAGGTATCTCCTATACTAATAGAGCCACATGCTCACCGGTTTGCCACATGATGTAGGCCTATGGACTGAACAAGAAACCACCAAAAATTTTAACCAGTCATCGATCTCACAACACTGAGGACCAGTCATTTGAAATGACTTCTCCATGCATTTTATGCATTGGTAAAAGCACTATGATGAAAAGTGTGATATGTTTTCAGGTATCTCCTATACTAATAGAGCCACATGCTCACCGGTTTGCCACATGATGTAGGCCTATGGACTGAACAAGAAACCACCAAAAATTTTAACCAGTCATCGTTCTCACAACACTGAGGACCAGTCATTCGAAATGACTTCTCCATGCATTTTATGCATTGGTAAAAGCACTATGATGAAAAGTGTGATATGTTTTCAGGTATCTCCTATACTAATAGAGCCACATGCTCACCGGTTTGCCACACGATGTAGGCCTATGGACTGAACAAGAAACCACCAAAAATTTTAACCAGTCATCGTTCTCACAACACTGAGGACCAGTCATTCGAAATGACTTCTCCATGCATTTTATGCATTGGTAATAGCACTATGATGAAAAGTGTGATATGTTTTCAGGTATCTCCTATACTAATAGAGCCACATGCTCACCGGTTTGCCGCATGATGTAGGCCTTTGGACTGAACAAGAAACCACCAAAAATTTTAACCAGTCATCGTTCTCACAACACTGAGGACCAGTCATTCGAAATGACTTCTCCATGCATTTTATGCATTGGTAAAAGCACTATGATGAAAAGTGTGATATGTTTTCAGGTATCTCCTATACTAATAGAGCCACATGCTCACCGGTTTGCCACATGATGTAGGCCTATGGACTGAACAAGAAACCACCAAAAATTTTAACCAGTCATCGTTCTCACAACACTGAGGACCAGTCATTCGAAATGACTTCTCCATGCATTTTATGCATTGGTAAAAGCACTATGATGAAAAGTGTGACATGTTTTCAGGTATCTCCTATACTAATAGAGCCACATGCTCACCGGTTTGCCACACGATGTAGGCCTATGGACTGAACAAGAAACCACCAAAAATTTTAACCAGTCATCGTTCTCACAACACTGAGGACCAGTCATTCGAAATGACTTCTCCATGCATTTTATGCATTGGTAATAGCACTATGATGAAAAGTGTGATATGTTTTCAGGTATCTCCTATACTAATAGAGCCACATGCTCACCGGTTTGCCACATGATGTAGGCCTTTGGACTGAACAAGAAACCACCAAAAATTTTAACCAGTCATCGTTCTCACAACACTGAGGACCAGTCATTCGAAATGACTTCTCCATGCATTTTATGCATTGGTAAAAGCACTATGATGAAAAGTGTGATATGTTTTCAGGTATCTCCTATACTAATAGAGCCACATGCTCACCGGTTTGCCACACGATGTAGGCCTATGGACTTAACAAGAAACCACCAAAAATTTTAACCAGTCATCGTTCTCACAACACTGAGGACCAGTCATTCGAAATGACTTCTCCATGCATTTTATGCATTGGTAATAGCACTATGATGAAAAGTGTGATATGTTTTCAGGTATCTCCTATACTAATAGAGCCACATGCTCACCGGTTTGCCACATGATGTAGGCCTTTGGACTGAACAAGAAACCACCAAAAATTTTAACCAGTCATTGTTCTCACAACACTGAGGACCAGTCATTCGAAATGACTTCTCCATGCATTTTATGCATTGGTAAAAGCACTATGATGAAAAGTGTGATATGTTTTCAGGTATCTCCTATACTAATAGAGCCACATGCTCACCGGTTTGCCACATGATGTAGGCCTATGGACTGAACAAGAAACCACCAAACATTTTAACCAGTCATCGTTCTCACAACACTGAGGACCAGTCATTCGAAATGACTTCTCCATGCATTTTATGCATTGGTAAAAGCACTATGATGAAAAGTCTGATATGTTTTCAGGTATCTCCTATACTAATAGAGCCACATGCTCACCGGTTTGCCACATGATGTAGGCCTATGGACTGAACAAGAAACCACCAAAAATTTTAACCAGTCATTGTTCTCACAACACTGAGGACCAGTCATTCGAAATGACTTCTCCATGCATTTTATGCATTGGTAAAAGCACTATGATGAAAAGTGTGATATGTTTTCAGGTATCTCCTATACTAATAGAGCCACATGCTCACCGGTTTGCCACACGATGTAGGCCTATGGACTGAACAAGAAACCACCAAAAATTTTAACCAGTCATCGTTCTCACAACACTGAGGACCAGTCATTCGAAATGACTTCTCCATGCATTTTATGCATTGGTAATAGCACTATGATGAAAAGTGTGATATGTTTTCAGGTATCTCCTATACTAATAGAGCCACATGCTCACCGGTTTGCCACATGATGTAGGCCTTTGGACTGAACAAGAAACCACCAAAAATTTTAACCAGTCATCGTTCTCACAACACTGAGGACCAGTCATTCGAAATGACTTCTCCATGCATTTTATGCATTGGTAAAAGCACTATGATGAAAAGTGTGATATGTTTTCAGGTATCTCCTATACTAATAGAGCCACATGCTCACCGGTTTGCCACACGATGTAGGCCTATGGACTGAACAAGAAACCACCAAAAATTTTAACCAGTCATCGTTCTCACAACACTGAGGACCAGTCATTCGAAATGACTTCTCCATGCATTTTATGCATTGGTAAAAGCACTATGATGAAAAGTGTGATATGTTTTCAGGTATCTCCTATACTAATAGAGCCACATGCTCACCGGTTTGCCACATGATGTAGGCCTTTGGACTGAACAAGAAACCACCAAAAATTTTAACCAGTCATTGTTCTCACAACACTGAGGACCAGTCATTCGAAATGACTTCTCCATGCATTTTATGCATTGGTAAAAGCACTATGATGAAAAGTGTGATATGTTTTCAGGTATCTCCTATACTAATAGAGCCACATGCTCACCGGTTTGCCACATGATGTAGGCCTATGGACTGAACAAGAAACCACCAAACATTTTAACCAGTCATCGTTCTCACAACACTGAGGACCAGTCATTCGAAATGACTTCTCCATGCATTTTATGCATTGGTAAAAGCACTATGATGAAAAGTCTGATATGTTTTCAGGTATCTCCTATACTAATAGAGCCACATGCTCACCGGTTTGCCACATGATGTAGGCCTATGGACTGAACAAGAAACCACCAAAAATTTTAACCAGTCATTGTTCTCACAACACTGAGGACCAGTCATTCGAAATGACTTCTCCATGCATTTTATGCATTGGTAAAAGCACTATGATGAAAAGTGTGATATGTTTTCAGGTATCTCCTATACTAATAGAGCCACATGCTCACCGGTTTGCCACATGATGTAGGCCTATGGACTGAACAAGAAACCACCAAAAATTTTAACCAGTCATCGTTCTCACAACACTGAGGACCAGTCATTCGAAATGACTTCTCCATGCATTTTATGCATTGGTAAAAGCACTATGATGAAAAGTCTGATATGTTTTCAGGTATCTCCTATACTAATAGAGCCACATGCTCACCGGTTTGCCACATGATGTAGGCCTATGGACTGAACAAGAAACCACCAAAAATTTTAACCAGTCATTGTTCTCACAACACTGAGGACCAGTCATTCGAAATGACTTCTCCATGCATTTTATGCATTGGTAAAAGCACTATGATGAAAAGTGTGATATGTTTTCAGGTATCTCCTATACTAATAGAGCCACATGCTCACCGGTTTGCCACATGATGTAGGCCTATGGACTGAACAAGAAACCACCAAAAATTTTAACCAGTCATCGTTCTCACAACACTGAGGACCAGTCATTCGAAATGACTTCTCCATGCATTTTATGCATTGGTAAAAGCACTATGATGAAAAGTGTGATATGTTTTCAGGTATCTCCTATACTAATAGAGCCACATGCTCACCGGTTTGCCACATGATGTAGGCCTATGGACTGAACAAGAAACCACCAAAAATTTTAACCAGTCATCGTTCTCACAACACTGAGGACCAGTCATTCGAAATGACTTCTCCATGCGTTTTATGCATTGGTAAAAGCACTATGATGAAAAGTGTGATATGTTTTCAGGTATCTCCTATACTAATAGAGCCACATGCTCACCGGTTTGCCACATGATGTAGGCCTATGGACTGAACAAGAAACCACCAAAAATTTTAACCAGTCATCGATCTCACAACACTGAGGACCAGTCATTCGAAATGACTTCTCCATGCATTTTATGCATTGGTAAAAGCACTATGATGAAAAGTGTGATATGTTTTCAGGTATCTCCTATACTAATAGAGCCACATGCTCACCGGTTTGCCACATGATGTAGGCCTATGGACTGAACAAGAAACCACCAAAAATTTTAACCAGTCATCGTTCTCACAACACTGAGGACCAGTCATTCGAAATGACTTCTCCATGCATTTTATGCATTGGTAAAAGCACTATGATGAAAAGTGTGATATGTTTTCAGGTATCTCCTATACTAATAGAGCCACATGCTCACCGGTTTGCCACACGATGTAGGCCTATGGACTGAACAAGAAACCACCAAAAATTTTAACCAGTCATCGTTCTCACAACACTGAGGACCAGTCATTCGAAATGACTTCTCCATGCATTTTATGCATTGGTAATAGCACTATGATGAAAAGTGTGATATGTTTTCAGGTATCTCCTATACTAATAGAGCCACATGCTCACCGGTTTGCCGCATGATGTAGGCCTTTGGACTGAACAAGAAACCACCAAAAATTTTAACCAGTCATCGTTCTCACAACACTGAGGACCAGTCATTCGAAATGACTTCTCCATGCATTTTATGCATTGGTAAAAGCACTATGATGAAAAGTGTGATATGTTTTCAGGTATCTCCTATACTAATAGAGCCACATGCTCACCGGTTTGCCACACGATGTAGGCCTATGGACTGAACAAGAAACCACCAAAAATTTTAACCAGTCATCGTTCTCACAACACTGAGGACCAGTCATTCGAAATGACTTCTCCATGCATTTTATGCATTGGTAATAGCACTATGATGAAAAGTGTGATATGTTTTCAGGTATCTCCTATACTAATAGAGCCACATGCTCACCGGTTTGCCACATGATGTAGGCCTTTGGACTGAACAAGAAACCACCAAAAATTTTAACCAGTCATCGTTCTCACAACACTGAGGACCAGTCATTCGAAATGACTTCTCCATGCATTTTATGCATTGGTAAAAGCACTATGATGAAAAGTGTGATATGTTTTCAGGTATCTCCTATACTAATAGAGCCACATGCTCACCGGTTTGCCACACGATGTAGGCCTATGGACTGAACAAGAAACCACCAAAAATTTTAACCAGTCATCGTTCTCACAACACTGAGGACCAGTCATTCGAAATGACTTCTCCATGCATTTTATGCATTGGTAAAAGCACTATGATGAAAAGTGTGATATGTTTTCAGGTATCTCCTATACTAATAGAGCCACATGCTCACCGGTTTGCCACATGATGTAGGCCTATGGACTGAACAAGAAACCACCAAAAATTTTAACCAGTCATCGTTCTCACAACACTGAGGACCAGTCATTCGAAATGACTTCTCCATGCATTTTATGCATTGGTAAAAGCACTATGATGAAAAGTGTGATATGTTTTCAGGTATCTCCTATACTAATAGAGCCACATGCTCACCGGTTTGCCACATGATGTAGGCCTATGGACTGAACAAGAAACCACCAAAAATTTTAACCAGTCATCGTTCTCACAACACTGAGGACCAGTCATTCGAAATGACTTCTCCATGCATTTTATGCATTGGTAAAAGCACTATGATGAAAAGTGTGATATGTTTTCAGGTATCTCCTATATTAATAGAGCCACATGCTCACCGGTTTGCCACATGATGTAGGCCTATGGACTGAACAAGAAACCACCAAAAATTTTAACCAGTCATCGTTCTCACAACACTGAGGACCAGTCATTCGAAATGACTTCTCCATGCATTTTATGCATTGGTAAAAGCACTATGATGAAAAGTGTGATATGTTTTCAGGTATCTCCTATACTAATAGAGCCACATGCTCACCGGTTTGCCACATGATGTAGGCCTATGGACTGAACAAGAAACCACCAAAAATTTTAACCAGTCATCGTTCTCACAACAATGAGGACCAGTCATTCGAAATGACTTCTCCATGCATTTTATGCATTGGTAAAAGCACTATGATGAAAAGTGTGATATGTTTTCAGGTATCTCCTATACTAATAGAGCCACATGCTCACCGGTTTGCCACATGATGTAGGCCTATGGACTGAACAAGAAACCACCAAAAATTTTAACCAGTCATCGTTCTCACAAACACTGAGGACCAGTCATTCGAAATGACTTCTCCATGCATTTTATGCATTGGTAAAAGCACTATGATGAAAAGTGTGATATGTTTTCAGGTATCTCCTATACTAATAGAGCCACATGCTCACCGGTTTGCCACATGATGTAGGCCTATGGACTGAACAAGAAACCACCAAAAATTTTAACCAGTCATCGTTCTCACAACACTGAGGACCAGTCATTCGAAATGACTTCTCCATGCATTTTATGCATTGGTAAAAGCACTATGATGAAAAGTGTGATATGTTTTCAGGTATCTCCTATACTAATAGAGCCACATGCTCACCGGTTTGCCACATGATGTAGGCCTATGGACTGAACAAGAAACCACCAAAAATTTTAACCAGTCATCGTTCTCACAACACTGAGGACCAGTCATTCAAAATCACTTCTCCATGCATTTTATGCATTGGTAAAAGCACTATGATGAAAAGTGTGATATGTTTTCAGGTATCTCCTATACTAATAGAGCCACATGCTCACCGGTTTGCCACATGATGTAGGCCTATGGACTGAACAAGAAACCACCAAAAATTTTAACCAGTCATCGTTCTCACAACACTGAGGACCAGTCATTCAAAATGACTTCTCCATGCATTTTATGCATTGGTAAAAGCACTATGATGAAAAGTGTGATATGTTTTCAGGTATCTCCTATACTAATAGAGCCACATGCTCACCGGTTTGCCACATGATGTAGGCCTATGGACTGAACAAGAAACCACCAAAAATTTTAACCAGTCATCGTTCTCACAACACTGAGGACCAGTCATTCGAAATGACTTCTCCATGCATTTTATGCATTGGTAAAAGCACTATGATGAAAAGTGTGATATGTTTTCAGGTATCTCCTATACTAATAGAGCCACATGCTCACCGGTTTGCCACATGATGTAGGCCTATGGACTGAACAAGAAACCACCAAAAATTTTAACCAGTCATCGTTCTCACAACACTGAGGACCAGTCATTCGAAATGACTTCTCCATGCATTTTATGCATTGGTAAAAGCACTATGATGAAAAGTGTGATATGTTTTCAGGTATCTCCTATACTAATAGAGCCACATGCTCACCGGTTTGCCACATGCTGTAGGCCTATGGACTGAACAAGAAACCACCAAAAATTTTAACCAGTCATCGTTCTCACAACACTGAGGACCAGTCATTCGAAATGACTTCTCCATGCATTTTATGCATTGGTAAAAGCACTATGATGAAAAGTGTGATATGTTTTCAGGTATCTCCTATACTAATAGAGCCACATATGCTCACCGGTTTGCCACATGATGTAGGCCTATGGACTGAACAAGAAACCACCAAAAATTTTAACCAGTCATCGTTCTCACAACACTGAGGACCAGTCATTCGAAATGACTTCTCCATGCATTTTATGCATTGGTAAAAGCACTATGACGAAAAGTGTGATATGTTTTCAGGTATCTCCTATACTAATAGAGCCACATGCTCACCGGTTTGCCACATGATGTAGGCCTATGGACTGAGCAAGAAACCACCAAAAATTTTAACCAGTCATCTTTCTCACAACACTGAGGACTAGTCATTCGAAATGACTTCTCCATGCATTTTATGCATTGGTAAAAGCACTATGATGAAAAGTGTGATGTTTTCAGGTATCTCCTATAATAATAGAGCCACATGCTCACCGGTTTGCCACATGATGTAGGCCTATGGACTGAACAAGAAACCACCAAAAATTTTAACCAGTAATCGTTCTCACAACACTGAGGACCAGTCATTCGAAATGACTTCTCCATGCATTTTATGCATTGGTAAAAGCACTATGATGAAAAGTGTGATATGTTTTCAGGTATCTCCTATACTAATAGAGCCACATGCTCACCGGTTTGCCACATGATGTAGGCCTATGGACTGAACAAGAAACCACCAAAAATTTTAACCAGTCATCGTTCTCACAACACTGAGGACCAGTCATTCGAAATGACTTCTCCATGCATTTTATGCATTGGTAAAAGCACTATGATGAAAAGTGTGATATGTTTTCAGGTATCTCCTATAGTAATAGAGCCACATGCTCACCGGTTTGCCACATGCTGTAGGCCTATGGACTGAACAAGAAACCACCAAAAATTTTAACCAGTCATCGTTCTCACAACACTGAGGACCAGTCATTCGAAATGACTTCTCCATGCATTTTATGCATTGGTAAAAGCACTATGATGAAAAGTGTGATATGTTTTCAGGTATCTCCTATACTAATAGAGCCACATGCTCACCGGTTTGCCACATGATGTAGGCCTATGGACTGAACAAGAAACCACCAAAAATTTTAACCAGTCATCGTTCTCACAACACTGAGGACCAGTCATTCGAAATGACTTCTCCATGCATTTTATGCATTGGTAAAAGCACTATGATGAAAAGTGTGATATGTTTTCAGGTATCTCCTATACTAATAGAGCCACATGCTCACCGGTTTGCCACATGATGTAGGCCTATGGACTGAACAAGAAACCACCAAAAATTTTAACCAGTCATCGTTCTCACAACACTGAGGACCAGTCATTCGAAATGACTTCTCCATGCATTTTATGCATTGGTAAAAGCACTATGATGAAAAGTGTGATATGTTTTCAGGTATCTCCTATACTAATAGAGCCACATGCTCACCGGTTTGCCACATGATGTAGGCCTATGGACTGAACAAGAAACCACCAAAAATTTTAACCAGTCATCGTTCTCACAACACTGAGGACCAGTCATTCGAAATGACTTCTCCATGCATTTTATGCATTGGTAAAAGCACTATGATGAAAAGTGTGATATGTTTTCAGGTATCTCCTATACTAATAGAGCCACATGCTCACCGGTTTGCCACATGATGTAGGCCTATGGACTGAACAAGAAACCAGCAAAAATTTTAACCAGTCATCGTTCTCACAACACTGAGGACCAGTCATTCGAAATGACTTCTCCATGCATTTTATGCATTGGTAAAAGCACTATGATGAAAAGTGTGATATGTTTTCAGGTATCTCCTATACTAATAGAGCCACATGCTCACCGGTTTGCCACATGATGTAGGCCTATGGACTCAACAAGAAACCACCAAAAATTTTAACCAGTCATCGTTCTCACAACACTGAGGACCAGTCATTCGAAATGACTTCTCCATGCATTTTATGCATTGGTAAAAGCACTATGATGAAAAGTGTGATATGTTTTCAGGTATCTCCTATACTAATAGAGCAACATGCTCACTGGTTTGCCACATGATGTAGGCCCATGGACTGAACAAGAAACTACCAAAAATTTTAACCAGTCATCGTTCTCACAACACTGAGGACCAGTCATTCGAAATGACTTCTCCATGCATTTTATGCATTGGTAAAAGCACTATGATGAAAAGTGTGATATGTTTTCAGGTATCTCCTATACTAATAGAGCCACATGCTCACCGGTTTGCCACATGATGTAGGCCTATGGACTGAACAAGAAACCACCAAAAATTTTAACCAGTCATCGTTCTCACAACACTGAGGACCAGTCATTCGAAATGACTTCTCCATGCATTTTATGCATTGGTAAAAGCACTATGATGAAAAGTGTGATATGTTTTCAGGTATCTCCTATACTAATAGAGCCACATGCTCACCGGTTTGCCACATGATGTAGGCCTATGGACTGAACAAGAAACCACCAAAAATTTTAACCAGTCATCGTTCTCACAACACTGAGGACCAGTCATTCGAAATGACTTCTCCATGCATTTTATGCATTGGTAAAAGCACTATGATGAAAAGTGTGATATGTTTTCAGGTATCTCCTATACTAATAGAGCCACATGCTCACCGGTTTGCCACATGATGTAGGCCTATGGACTGAACAAGAAACCACCAAAAATTTTAACCAGTCATCGTTCTCACAACACTGAGGACCAGTCATTCGAAATGACTTCTCCATGCATTTTATGCATTGGTAAAAGCACTATGATGAAAAGTGTGATATGTTTTCAGGTATCTCCTATACTAATAGAGCCACATGCTCACCGGTTTGCCACATGATGTAGGCCTATGGACTGAACAAGAAACCACCAAAAATTTTAACCAGTCATCGTTCTCACAACACTGAGGACCAGTCATTCGAAATGACTTCTCCATGCATTTTATGCATTGGTAAAAGCACTATGATGAAAAGTGTGATATGTTTTCAGGTATCTCCTATACTAATAGAGCCACATGCTCACCGGTTTGCCACATGATGTAGGCCTATGGACTGAACAAGAAACCACCAAAAATTTTAACCAGTCATCGTTCTCACAACACTGAGGACCAGTCATTCGAAATGACTTCTCCATGCATTTTATGCATTGGTAAAAGCACTATGATGAAAAGTGTGATATGTTTTCAGGTATCTCCTATACTAATAGAGCCACATGCTCACCGGTTTGCCACAAATAGAGCCACATGCTCACCGGTTTGCCACATGATGTAGGCCTATGGACTGAACAAGAAACCACCAAAAATTTTAACCAGTCATCGTTCTCACAACACTGAGGACCAGTCATTCGAAATGACTTCTCCATGCATTTTATGCATTGGTAAAAGCACTATGATGAAAAGTGTGATATGTTTTCAGGTATCTCCTATACTAATAGAGCCACATGCTCACCGGTTTGCCACACGATGTAGGCCTATGGACTGAACAAGAAACCACCAAAAATTTTAACCAGTCATCGTTCTCACAACACTGAGGACCAGTCATTCGAAATGACTTCTCCATGCATTTTATGCATTGGTAAAAGCACTATGATGAAAAGTGTGATATGTTTTCAGGTATCTCCTATACTAATAGAGCCACATGCTCACCGGTTTGCCACATGATGTAGGCCTATGGACTGAACAAGAAACCACCAAAAATTTTAACCAGTCATCGTTCTCACAACACTGAGGACCAGTCATTCGAAATGACTTCTCCATACATTTTATGCATTGGTAAAAGCACTATGATGAAAAGTGTGATATGTTTTCAGGTATCTCCTATACTAATAGAGCCACATGCTCACCGGTTTGCCACATGATGTAGGCCTATGGACTGAACAAGAAACCACTCTATACCCTACACTCTACACCCTACACTCTATACCCTACACTCTAATCCCTACACTCTACACTCTATACCCTACACTCTATACCCTACACTCTATACCCTACACTCTACACACTCTACCCTACACTCTATACCCTACACTCTATACCCTACACTCTATACCCTACACTCTACACTCTATACCCTACACTCTACACTCTATACCCTACACTCTATACCCTACACTCTATACCCTACACTCTAATCCCTACACTCTACACTCTATACACTACACTCTATACCCTACACTCTACACTCTATACCTTACACTCTACACTCTATTCCCTACACTCTATACCCTACACTCTATACCCTACACTCTATACCCTACACTCTATACCCTACACTCTATACCCAACACTCTACACCCTACACTCTATACCCTACACTCTATACCATACAATCTATACCCTACACTCTACACTCTATACCCTACACTCTACACTCTATACCCTACACTCTACACTCTATACCCTACACTCTATACCCTACACTCTATACCCTACAATCTATACCATACACTCTATACCCTACACTCTATACCCTACACTCTATACCATACACTCTATACCCTACACTCTATACCGTACACTCTATACCCTACACTCTATACCCTACACTCTATACCCTACACTCTACACCCTACACTCTATACCTTACACTCTATACCCTACACTCTATACCCTACACTCTAAACTCTATACCCTACACTCTACACTCTATACCCTACACTCTATACCCTACACTCTATACCCTACACTCTATACCCTACACTGTATACCCTACACTCTATACCCTACACTCTATACCCTACACTCTACACTCTATACCCTTCACTCTATACCCTACACTCTATACCCTACACTCTACACTTTATGCACTACACTCTATACCCTACACTCTATACCCTACACTCTGTACCCTACACTCTACACCCTACACTCTATACCCTACACTCTATACCATATACTCTATACCCTACACTCTACACTCTATACCCTACACTCTACACCCTACACTCTATACCCTACACTCTAATCCCAACACTCTACACTCTATACCCTACACTCTATACCCTACAGTCTACACTCTATTCCTTACATTCTACACTCTATTCCCTACACTCTATACCCTACACTCTATACCCTACACTCTATACCCTACACTCTACACCCTAAACTCTATACCCTACACTCTATACCATACACTCTATACCCTACACTCTACACTCTATACCCTACACTCTACACCCTACACTCTATACCCTACACTCTAATCCCTACACTCTACACTCTATACCCTACACTCTATACCCTACACTCTATACCCTACACTCTACACTCTCTACCCTACACTCTATACCCTACACTCTATACCCTACACTCTACACTCTATACCCTACACTCTACACTCTATACCCTACACTCTATACTCTACACTCTATACCCTACACTCTATACCCTACACTCTATACCATACACTCTATACCCTACACTCTATACCCTACACTCTATCCTACACACTATACCCTACACTCTACACTCTATACCCTACACTCTATACCCTACACTCTATACCCTACACTCTACACTCTATACCC